>NC_053426.1:95873127-96116467 GCF_007990345.1 Gossypium hirsutum | reverse complement strand
TACCACCGTCCGCGTTTTTGAAATCTTTGGTCCGATCATTGAATCTCGACATTTTTTTCTTTTTTAATTTTCAATTGCTTTTGTAATGTCGTAAAATCTAAATTTTGATTTGTTAAATTCTGCTATACATAAGTATCTACTTTAGTGGTTAAGTGCCTTAATTGTGTGTTAGAGGTCATGGGTTTAAATCTCACCCTTGGGAAAATTTGTTATTTTTGTCCCTATCCTTATCTTGGTCCTTATGACTTAAATATTATTCTGGTTCAATTTGTGACAAAATGAGCTTATTGGTTTAGTGGTAAGATATTAGCTTACCTTATGGTCTTGTGTTCAAATCCCTACGTGAGTGAATTGGCAATATTTTTGCTATTTTCGTTTGAGCTGACCATGTAGTGGTTGTGGTTTAATCAAATTTTATCTTTAGAGAATCTAAGAAGATATCAAAATGTTGGGGTAGTTTAGATATTATTTTTTATCTTATTTTATTTTGAATTAAAGAAAAAAAAGCAATTTTTTTCTTTAAAAAAACTTTCCCCACTTTGCGTTATTCCCTCTTTTCCCTATTTTATTCGCATTGTTCTTCTTTTCTTTTCACATGGATTATAGTAAGAAAGGTCCTCAATTTTTCTTTTCCCTTCTTGATATTGTGTCTCTAATTTCCTTGTGTTTCTTGATTGGTGGTTTTTGTGTACTCAATTTCGGTGGTGGGTGTCGATTGAATTGTTGATAACTCGATTTTTGCATAAGTACAATCAATATTTGCTTCTTCTGTAATTGAAGTTTCCCTTTCCATTATTTTTATTTTGTTAAGTTGGTGTTTTGAGTGTTATATTTCCGTTATTAATCTTCTGGGTTATTTAGGGAAGGTCACGGAACGATTAATCCACTGGAGATTAAGGCTTTAGAAAGTGTTGTTTACGTCCAAGGGTAGGGATTTTTGGTCAATTTGGAACTGTAGTGGCTGTTAGGTTAATCATTTTGTGGGTTGGATTGGTAATTTAAGAAAATCGAGGAGTAGATCCTCTTAAATTAACTCGCTATTGTTAGCTAATTCGATAAGTCTTTAATGCTTTTAGGTACTACAATACTCAATTTTTGGATTTACATCAGAAATTATCTAGGTGTGTAACGAAAACTCGAGAAAACAACAAATGACAGAAGCCAAAAATTGGGCCATGGACTCTACACTACCGTGTGTCAGGCCGTGTGTCACTCATGGCCATGTAAGAGACTATTTGAGCCACACAGTTTGGCCAATTAGGCTGTATGGGTCACATAGGCGTCTACTAGACCGTGTGGACCATACGGGTGTGTGGACCAAAATACTAAAAATTTTCCCTAGGGTTGTGTTCGAATGCATATTATCCTTTAACGAGACCCTTGATACCCTAAAATTACCTTAGAAGTGATTTGGGACTTAAACTGGAAACAATTTGGAAAGTTTAGGAAAAAGTTACAAAATTTACAAAACAAGATTCACACGGTCGTGTGGACATGATTTGCCCAAAATCAAGTCATTTCCAAAATCAACTCATGTATCCACCTAAATACTTAGTGTACATTATCAAAACATCAAAACCTTACCAAAACATAGATATAATGACCAATTTTAATTGTCCCAAATCAATCAACCAATATGCCAATCAAGGCACCTCAAATGCAAACATTTAAACTTACCTAAGCATGGATTTATTTGATCACATTCCATCATCAAACTTAATTCAACTTTTAACAAATCATACAAAAATATGACCATTATACTATTCCATTACAAAACATGCCATTTCAGCCATTCAAAACATACAACATGATATAGTCACAATGACACAAACTAACAAGGCATCAGATGTACCAACATAGTTAACTTACATAAGTATACTTACCAATCACCTTCAAGCCATTTTCAAACATAATAACCTAGTTCAATTATGAACTAAACATGTCACAAGTAATCATTTCAATCTAACTCAACATGCCAAGTGAATCATAACAACAAGCACTTTAAAGTAACAACATACATAATTGGTAAAGTGTCAAGATGTACCAAACCAATATAGCTTTCCAAAACTTACACATACCAAACATCATTAATACACGCACTATAACTACATAAGAATGAATGCTTAGTAAGGTTGTATACACTTTAACATAATATTCCATTTCAATAATGAACTTTAAAAATTGTATAAACCTTTACCAATGCCATAGGATTAATAAGCGTATATACCATTAAACTCTCAATCTAGCATTCTTGTTCATGATACATATGAAATCAACCATATATATATACATAACATTTAATTCATCATTGTTACCATATGGTCGTGTTTCATTCTATTTGCTTACTTACTGTTTCCAATACCATGAGTTTAATATAGCCTATTCAAGCATCATCAAACTCACATGTTAGTAGATTCATTGACTATCATATAACTCAATTATAATATAAATAGCTTTTATAGGAGACATTACATAAGCATCAACATTTTCTTCTAGTTATGAACCTTTCCATCAAATCACGTACCATTCCATTCCTTTTCTTAGTCTTTTCATTTGCATAGTACAAAGTATAAACATAAAAATAAACCATATGTGTTCCTATCATCCACAATCTCAACCGATGAATCGTAACATTCAATTCAAACTCAAATATATAAAAAGTCCATCGAAATCACTAAACAAGTTACCTTATCGAGATTTACAATCTGATGAACGACTTATGGATACAAGTACATCGATAATCCAACCGAAACACATTAGATGCTCATAAGAGCTAATCTATTTGGAACACACCAATGCTCATAAGAGCTAATCAATTTGGAACACACCAATGCTCATAAGAGCTAATCCATCCGAAACACACCAATGCTCATAAGAGCTATCCATCCGAACACAACAAAACAGAGAGTATAACACGAGAGTTCGCAACAAATTCTGAACATTGATCCACTCAGGAAAACAATATCCACTCCAATCCCCTATAACACACCATATCTCGATTGTACTCTACCCAGCGTTCAATTCGATCCAAGTATTGAATTTCAACAATTTTCTCAAATAATTTACATATTTATAATCAAATATATTACTATACTATTCCATATCATCCAATATATCATATAGATGCTACGAACTTACCTAATTAAATTGTAGCAATGACTAAGTACAGGGGCTATTTGGTAATTTTTATTCTCTTCAGTTTTCCACTCGCTCTTGATCTAAATTAATAATTCATTCAATTCATTATTCAATGGTAAACCAATTCATTTTATGCAATTTAGTCCTTTTGACATTTTACAAAATTACCCTCAACTTTTCATTTTATTCAATTTAGTCTCTATGTTCTAATCATGCAAATAAGCCAATTTTATTGAAAACCCATACCACCTAAATGTTAATAGCTTCCTTACAGTCCACATTTGTAACAATTTCACATCAAGTCCTTGATTATTATTACTTTAGCAATTTTTTCCCTAAACAATTAAATCATTAAAAATTAATTAACAAAATACTTATAAATAACAACTAATACTTTAATTTCATTATTTAACAACTAAAATCACAAAAATTCATCAATGGCAACATTCAAAATCTTTAACAGTTTCAAAACAAAGGTACGGGCTAACTAGACCTAGTTACAATGATCTCAAAAATATAAAAATTAAGAGAAATGGGTTAAAGACGGACTTACATGCATACATTGAAGCTTGGTTGAAGCTTCAACGTCTTTAACAATGGCTTTCAGTCAATGTAAAGAAAATAGATTAAGAAGATACCTTTTGTTTCTTATATTAACATATAAAACATATAAAATTAAAAGAAATTAAAGCTCAAACCGTCCCACCATCTTAAAATGGGTAATTTATCCATTAAGGCCATCCGGTTATGTTTCTTTAATAAATTAATACCTTTAAACTAATAGCGATTGACTTTTTCAACTATTACAATTTAGTCATTTTTAATTAATTAACTATCTAAACATTAAAATTTCTTAACGAAACTTCAATATGACCTTAATAAAACTCCGTGAATATTTAATAAAATACTTATGGCTCAGTTTATAGAAATGAAGTTTTGATACCTCATTTTCTAAAACCACTTGACGCTAAGGTCATACCACTTGAACATAATTATTTTCTCAAATAGCATAAATTACCAATTCAGCATTTATTTTAATACCATATTTGACTTGTGAATATTAAGTAATAGTATTTACGAACTCGCTCGTCAGATTTGTGGTCCCGAAACCATTATTTCCAACACCACTGAAAAACGGACAATTTCATACTTATTCGATATTTGTTATTTCTGCATATGCATTGGGTGGGTTACATGTTGTGAAAGAAGTGTGGGCAGTTTAGTCGATGTAACACCCCAAACCCGGCCCAGATGTTACGACCGAATTCGGCGTGTCACATTGAAGTGTTTTTCGAAAACCATGTTTTCATTGAAAACCTTTCTTGATGTAAAACTCATTGGAGCGTTATTGTAAAACTCATGTTTTAATTAAAATCTTTGAAAAGAATATTTTCGTTATAGATTAAAGTGAATGGAAGCTGTGCACCAGGTAGGAGCTAGAAAAGAGGAGGTGAGTCTATTGACTGCTTAAGTACCAAGCTCTTCATGGATCCAATCCTAGACATGCACGCATCCATTGCCACACTTAAAGCATATTACTTGTCCACGAACAACAAATTAAGTTTAAGTCCATTTAAAATATTTATTTCCTTTGAAACATTTACGTTGTGGAAGCTTTGCTCGGTAATCATGATATTTTGAAAATAAGTAACTTTATAAAATGCGCCCTAGAGCTAACCAATTTAATAACCCAAAATATTAAAAATAATAAAAAGAGCGGCCTTATTACAACTTAGACCAGAATAAAATAATCAAAATAATAAATACGAAACTTATTTTAAAGAAAACAAAAACTTAATCTTCGTGGCCACTCTGAATCCCGCCCAGCTCCAAGTCTACCAACTAGGGCTCACCTGCAAGGATGGAAGAGAAAGGGGGTGAGTTTGGAAAACTCAGTGTGTAAAGTATCCCAACCAGAGCCCAAATCGGTTCAAGCTTTACTGGGCCTAAGCCCTATTCAGAAATCAGTGTTAACTGGGCCTTAGCCCATATCAATATTAATCTGGGCCATAGTCCCTTACAGTATCAGAGTATATTGGGCCTAGCCTATATCAGTATCAATCTGGGCCGTAGCCCTATTACAAGTCGAGATATATTAGGCCTTGCCCATATTAACATAGTTGGGTCCATTTCAATACAGTTGGCCCATAACAAAACAGTCTCATATGATTAATGCATGATAACCCCATCCAACCCTGCACTTGCCTCCATCCATCCCTACACTTCCTGTGGGGAATAAATCACCCACGTCATCCCTACACTTACAGTGTTAGCACCGATTGCGGCACTAACTATAATCCGCAGCAAAGCTGCTTATATCAGAATATGTGGCACAGCTACCAGAACGGGTTCTTCCTCCATAACAAAACCCAACCCCATGCAACAGATATACATGTCATGGCATATAACAAACAGAATCCGAATATCATGCATTTCAATCAAAATTAACCCTAGGGGTATAACGGTTATTTTGCACCTAGGGGTAAAATGGTAATTTTCATACTTAGGGGTATTTTAGTAAAATTTACTATTCTAGAGTTTACATACATATTCTAACTATTAACACATTAACAGAAGCACTTACCGAGCGTTTTTACCGAATTGGGCCCATTGGCCCATTAACCCGTTTTTGGCCCATTAAGCCCAAATATACCGAAGTGCATGAAATTGCGCACTCTGGAATCATACCGCTTTAGATTACCAAAACTAACAAACAACCATCTCATGAGCACTCGCACGCTCGCAAGTTCACAAAATGCTGGCTTTCCGGCATTTCGGCTTTTCGGCTCTTGCCGATCTAGTCTATGAGTGAGTGTCATTTACACACCTGTTTGTGACAAAATGCTGACGAGTTCCACACACAAACTGCCTACAATCAATTACTAATACGTTAACTATGAATCCATAGCAACTTATCTGCAAAACTCCTTACTAAAAATCGACCATTAACACTTTAGGCACTAGTGTTCTTACCTTTGCGAAAAAATGGACTAGATCTAATTCTGGTCGTTCCAAATATCCAAGCCCTCGATTAGTAGCCTTTAATCCACACTATAGGAAAACAAATCAGATATCACCACTAAACCCTTTGAGTACAATCAATAGGCACCCTTTGCATATAGGGGTTTCTCGGCTTTTACCTTAATTCATGAATAACGAAAGAAAGATTTGACCGTTTACCTATATCGTTATGACACTACTCCCAATCGATTGTAGATCCAACCACCGCACAAGAAGAGAAAATACTCAACCAAGGGTTCGGCCTTTGCAGTACCTCAAAGTAGTAAGATTTCGGTTTGGAAGAAAAGATACGAGGTTTGGCTTCAATGAAATTCGGCTAACCAGTTTTGTTGAGGATTTATAAGAGAAAAGAAGAAGAAGAATATGAAGGATTTAGGTTCGGAAAAAAGATAGGATGAGAATCGACAAGAGAAGAAAGAAAAGAGAATAGGGGAAGAGATGAGAGAAGGAAAGAAAAGAATAGAAAATAGAAGAAGGAAAAAATGAATTCAAAATATACGGCATTTAATATAGCTATGGCCGAAAGAGTGCCTTTCGGCATAATAATTCTTTTTAAATTCCAATTCCCTAATTTGTTCCTTGATTTTTGGCCAAATTCGAAGTTTGAATTTCCCAACCGATCTGCAGCCTTATCCACCTGCTTACACCGCTTCAGCATGCTGCCAAGAGTCCTGGTCAGACCCCAATTCCTTCCCCACGCATGCAGCAAAAATCCAAACGCTCAAACCCAAGACCTCCATCCGCCTTGTGCCCACGCCCGTGCTGCTGGCCACTACACCATGCTTCCTTCCACACTAATACATGGTCACAATTAATTATAAACCTTACCTGCTTCAGTTCTGGCCCACTTTAAAAATTAAACAAAATTCACCCACGTATGGACTCGAACCTGCGCCCTATCCATATGCCCAGCACGCTGCTGCCACTAAGCCACAGGCGCTTCTTGTGACATAGCTCGGTCGCAACTATTCTTAAACCTTACTTTACTGCGATCTGGCTTCTTAAAATAAAAAACAAGCCTTTGCGTGTGCCGACCCTCGAACCTAGGCACTATACCACACTCCCAGCGCCTCTGCAACTGGGCCGAGATTCCCTTTTGTGTTACCTTTTAACCCCAACTTTATATAACACTTCCCCGCGTCGTTTCTGAATATAAAGAAAAATAAAACTCTTTTGCACATGTTGGGAGTCGAACCCCAACACTCCTTCCCACTACCTAGCATGCTTAGCCACTAGGCCAAGTGCTCCTTATGCTAAAACTCAGCCCAAATTATTAATAAGGCCTACTGCTAGATTCCCTAAGGTAGCATAAAATTAAAATTTTCTAGAGTCTTAAACACCAAAACAACAATACTTTTATAAATATATTTTTTTATATTTTTTTCCTATCTAATAATAATAATTTTATAAATATATCTAATAATAAAAATTTCAAATATCAATAATACAGTAAATAATAATAATAATTTCATAAAAAATTTTCAAACATACATGCAGTAATATTTTTCTAATAATAATAATTTATCTCATAATACTAATTAAAATTTCGTAAAATTTAAAATATCCGTAATAATAAATATAGTAAAAATTTTCTAGCAGTAATTTAAAATTTTTTTCTTAACGGTAATATTTAAAACTTCCTAATTATTCAGGTTTCCTTCTATCCGAATCCCAAACTCAAAGCCCAACTCTTCTAGGCCCCAAAAATCGGGGTGTTACAGTCGATCTATCAATCTACCACATCTGGTGGCTCAGCCACACATAAAGTTTTGTTACTGGCGAACTATTGCCTATGGATCTCGTAGCTTGGCTGTGAATATTCTAAAAGTATCATATCGACACTAAGCAGTGTGTAGGATTGGATGGGTATATAATACCCTATATAGTGTGTAAGGATGGTCAGAAATGGTGTGTAATAGATGAGGTAGGATTGTAATTCTGTATATGATATATTTTGTTTCTGCTTTCTTAATGATTTTTGAAAACATGTCTGAAATTAAATTAGTGCTTCTGTTTTTATAAGTTACACACTGAGCTCGAAAGTTCACCTCTGTCTATTTACTTTCAGGTAACCCCCATACTTAGGACGAGTCAGTCACGGGAACTCGGTTAAACAACTTTTCGTTAAGTATGCAATTCTATTTGGTCTATTCTATTTTGGATTGTTTTCAGACTTTTTGGATTGTTTTTAAGTTTGGATTTTATTTTCTATTTTTATTTGTTAAATGATTTTGGTCTGATAAAATTTGATTTGCAAAAGGTTAGATTTTTCAATAACAAACCGTTTTTTTCAAAATTGGACTCAACTAAGTATTTTCGCTGCAAATGTAATTGTTTTTTCTAGTAAATAACCGATAAATTTATCAAAATAGTTAAGAAAGGTATTTTCCCCAAACAAACTCGAATGTTTCTTAACAAGAGCTAGTAATGTTTTACAAGTCAAACGGATTTCTATATTTTCAAATAAATTACAGTAACAACTCTAGATCTGATCATAACGTTTAGGCCGAGTTTGGGGTATTACAGTTTTTTTCAAATTTCATTGAGAATGTAAGGACTTTTTATGTCTTGAGAAGTATTTAAATACTTTAATTGGATTGAAAATCCAGAACTGAAGAGAAGTCCGAAGATTTCACAGAATATCAATTTAATAAATTCCCTAACATATATTTATGAATATGTTTTATTAAAATAGTTAGTTTTCTTATTTTTGTAATTTTAGTTTAATAAATTCTCTAACATAAATTTAGATTTATAAATTTGGTTTAAAATGTGGTTAGTGATGTCCACAAAATCAACTAAAACTCTGACTAAGGCAAGTGCACGTATCGATTAATAGTATAGCTACGTGAGCAAAGATATCATTCCCACCAAGACTAAAAGTACTAGTAATTATTGTCTTTCTATTATTTAACCAATAAATTTGAGTTATTGGTTTAAACTAAAACTAACTAAATTAATCAACTAAAGAACACGACAAAGAACAATTTAGGAAAATAAACGATTAACAACCAAGAAGTGAAACAATACCCAGGAAAGACTTCACCTAGACTTCATTTATCACTATCAATCTAAATTACGCAATTTCTTCACTTATTATCTTGATCCGTAGAAATCCGTAAATTATACGAATATCTCTCTTCAAGAATAAAAGCAACTAGCTCTAAATTGATTAATTGAAATTTCTTTCTAATTAAAACCCCTATTATCGCATTAACTCGATTTATGGATTCCCCTATTAGATTTGACTCTAATTTGGTAGATTTATATCGCTCTATTTCTAGGATTGAATGCAAATCCACTGAATTACGCTAGATCTATTCTTAAATAGGGTCTATTCCTCCTCTGATTTCAGCATATAAAACATGGATCAATATTCTAGAAATATTAAACCAAGAATTAAGCACACATAATTGAGAACAAGATCTAAGTCTTTATTGCGTAAAATAAAAATCAAACGACAGAATCCATCATAAGGTTCACCTCCCTAGGTATTTAGAAATTAGTTCATGCTAGCAAATAAAAAATACAAAATACAATATATCTGAAAGAAATAAAGAAACTCACAATAATCTCCTAAGAAATCAACTGGGAGTCTTCAATCTTGACCGAAATCTGCTTCAAAATCCGCTTCAGTGGTGTTTTTCAGTTATTTTCTTAAGTATTCTATGACAACTCTCTCATCTCTTATTATTTTTATCATATATAGGTCTTAGAATACCTTTAAAACCTAAAATCGTGTTTACCCGCTGTTTAGAGTGCAAATTTGTGAAATCGACATGATCTGTCACATGGTCGTCTGGCTCACACAGCCGTGTTCCAGGCCGTGTTGAATGGTCCAGCCTGTTTAGCTCCTATAACTTTCTTCGATTTTCTGATTTTCGTTCGTTTTTCACTCATGTGTGGCTCTTTTAAGTATAAAAACATGAATTTAAAGGATTAGGAGTATAAAATTCACTATTAACATTGAATAATCACCCAACAAGCATTAAGAATAAGGCTAAAACATGTTACTTTTAGCACCTATCAGTTGGCTTGTCTAGTTTTATAACTTTTATAAATGGTCTACTATCGATGTATGAATTAAAAGATGTAATAAAATATGGTAAAAACTTATGTGGTAACTTCTTTTAACTACATGTAAGAGAAAAACAAAGTTATTTTGGGTAAATTATTCTGTTAGTCATTTTAAAATTTATGATTGTTTCTATTTTGATCATTTTATTATTATTATTTTGTTAATTTGATCATCATCATTAAAGAAGAAAATGAAAATCTAAAGAGAGATGGAAAAAGAGATTAATTTTTCATTTAAAATATTATAAAGGAGTACATCTTCAATAGCTCACCCTCAATTTTACTGTCGGGTCGATTTTTGGCAAAAAATATTGTAATTAATAGTTAATATTAGGATAAATAATATTTAGTTTTTAAATTTGGTAAAAAATATTGTAATTATTAATTTTGGTTAATAGATGTGACAAGGTTTTATGCTATCCTTTGGGTCTTTATAAATCAGGCTTTGAATAAAAAAATTTATCAATTTGAATGAATCTAATTCAATCTGAATTATTAATATCATTTTAAAACTCATAAATATCCAAGCTACAAAGTTGGCCAATATATGGCCATTTTAATCACTTAATACAATTCTTTATAAATATGTAAATGTATATAAATGTGTAAACATTTTAATCCATTTATATGTTGTATATACATATGTTTTAATCTAATGTATACTTTTCATTCTTGCAAAATATTCACTAAATCAACATCTGTTGAGGGTAGTGTTACACCTCCAACTTTGATAGATTTTAAAAAATCAATAGGTGAAGCTTCAAACCAAACAAAGGGGACTGTTGAGAAAAGAAAATTCTTCCCTCCAAGGTCGGAAGTTTGGTCTCACTTCACTATGATTATTAATAGTAATGGTGCAAGTAAAACTAAATTTAATTAATATGAAAAGGAATTTTGTTGTGATGGGAAAAAATGGTACGAGGTCATTGAAATATCATATAAGTTCATGTAAGAAAATCCTAGTAATATTATTGACACTAGCCAATAACAACTAGTTTTACCTAGTAAGGGAGTTGAAGGGGGGAGGACATTTTTCAACTTGGAGATTTGATTAAGAAGCATGTAGGAAAAGGTTAGCACAAATGATTGTGATTGATGAATTACCTTTCAAGTTTGTTGAAATTGAAGGCTTTAGGAAATTTATGTTCGTGGCATGTCCTAGGTTTCATAATCATTCACGAATTACTATGACTAGGGATGTTCGTCAATTGTATTTAGATGAAAGGTCAAGATAAAACAACTTTTGAAAAGTTCTTATTCTAGAGTTTACTTAACTACTGACACATAGACTTCTTTGTAAAAAGCTAATTATTTCTACTCACGTTATTGAAAAAGATTGGAAATTTAATAAAAAAATTTAAAACTTTCATCCAATTTCTAGTCATAAGGATGAGTCTATTGAGATGATGATTGAGAAATGCTTGTTGAATTGGGAGGATCAGTTAGAATTAGACATGTTAAGATTACATTGCATGTAATTTCCATGCTACACATCCATACTTGATATGTAATTTTGTTGTGTTAATATACGTGATTAGGGATGAACTTAGTTATGGTATATGTAACGAAAGTCACCTTAGTTCTATTTTAACATAATCAATGGACGAGATTGTCCATAATCTCTTTTTGATATGATTGAAAAGTGTTGGGTTCATAAGGTTATATAGTGACTTGTAATTATAAGGTAATTAATGTATATAAATGTGATCAAAGTGGAAGATTTTTGGATAATTTGGACGTCATATATTATAATATATATTATATATAACAAGAATAACTACATTTGTGACCCATGTGATGGCCTGATAGTCAAGGGTATTCACCGCCCCAGGTGTGGCTTGGGTTCGAGTCTCGCTAGTCACGTTTATTGTTCGGGCTTTGCCCTTTTAATGTAATTCACCAAAAAAATAATAACTACATGTTATTATTTTCTATCCTAAAAGGATTAGTCGAAAATTAAAGTTATATATTATTTTTCTGACATTCCATCTTTAGAAAATAGAAAGACACTTTATCTAGATTACTTGTGTCTTAATTTGGAATATCAAAATCACAAGATTCAAATATTTCAAGATATCAGTGGAGATTCAAATATTTCAAGATATCAGTGGATTTATGTATGCTTATGTTATGCTTCTGCATCTAGCTTTTATTCTTGATGATTTAACATAATAGATCTTGGTTTATTAAGATTTATATCAGATTTTTTCTTCTAACAACCAATAGTTGGGTGACTACAAGTGTAGTTTACCCCGTTTTTCTTCATGCAATTATATATATATATAGCCATAACCATGACTCGACTAAAAGATTTGTTGAATATCTAGAAATTCTTTATCATATCTAAACTTTGTCCATACACAACAATAAATCCCAATATCAAGAATAGGAACTAAGATTCATATTGATATCAAATCTTAATCATCCTTAACAACAACAAAAAATAAAATAAGTTAATTGAAATATTTATAATTAATCATGAATTAGCTAATTAAAAAAATCAGATATGAAACACTAAACAAAAGAAACATACCAGAAAACTTTGCATCTTTTGTTGTCTAAGATCTTC
Organism: Gossypium hirsutum; assembly: GCF_007990345.1. Classification (NCBI taxonomy): domain Eukaryota; kingdom Viridiplantae; phylum Streptophyta; class Magnoliopsida; order Malvales; family Malvaceae; genus Gossypium; species Gossypium hirsutum. The sequence goes on along the minus strand of NC_053426.1, from coordinate 96,103,662 downwards.
GAAATTAATGGGGATAAATTTGATCACTGATACAAAGAAACTACCACTCTAGAGCAAGATCATGACGATAACATGTTATAAAATAAAAAATAAAGAAAATAAAAAGAACAAAAAATAGGAGAACAACGCTTCTATAAACAGTATAAAATCATGCTCCTAATGAACATTAGGGTGCTAAATACATCAAACATCTTATCCTAATAGACATCCACTTCTTATTTTAATGGGATCCACTTTATAATAATAATGTATTTATAACACTAGTCAGATAAAAACTATTTTTATATTTTTAAATTTAACTCATTTTTCTAAATAATAAAAAGATTTTTTTCACTTGCATAAATTCTAATTATTAATATTATATATTGAATTTGATGTTTTTTTATGTTACTCTACTCAATTAAATCTTTATTTTCCTTTGTATTAGAAGGATCTTAAAAACGTTAATTTGTTTTATTATTATAATTGAATGTTATTATTTTGTAATTTCTTTGAACCGTTCTTAAGAGAAAAAAAAATTGAACCAAACTCGGGCTCTGGAGTATTAAGTAGAGATATATTAGCTAAAAGTTAGAACTTAAAAGCAAAGAAGCAAAAACTATGAAATTCTGACCAAAATATAAAAGAAAGAAAAGAACAACAATATGATCAATCTTGTGTTAAAATAGTAATAATAAGAAATGAAAACAAGCAGAAAAAGACCAAATACTAATATACTCTGATCTGCTTTGCATTATTATATAGTAAATTTACTACAAATTGTCTCAACAATCTCCTTCAATGCAACACTAATGTTTTTTAAATCTATAAAGAAAGTATCTTAGACGAAAATGTTGACAACAAGAACAGGATTGCCATAGATATAGAACACAATTGCATTTGCATCGGAGACATGAAATAAGAGGGATGGTCGGAGGTCACCCGACGAAAGAGTAACTTCTTTACACTAATCACAGGTTAGAACAAACAAAGAACAACCATGCTTCTCCACTGCTATTGATATCATCTGCTTTGTCACTCCAGACTTTCCACTCCAAATTTCATGGTACTTGCATGATGCTCCTTTCATGTTTTTCCAGGGAAATACCTTACCTATGTCTGCTATTGTAGTAGATATCACTGTCTTCTTCGGGTTCAAATTGAAAATCGCAAGATATATTTCTCCTGGGAAAACCAATACGAAAATGATAATTAGAACGGTGCTTGAATATGATGTACAAATTGAAAAAAAGTACTATGGCCTCAAATATATCAAACCTCTTCTCCCGGTTGCAATCCATGAACGAATTTCGTTCGAACCAGCATCAACTGCAAGAACAATCAAAATGTATTTGGAAATTAAAGAAAAATTTAAACTATAACAACAAAAAGGAAAAGATAACAAGATCTTGAAGATTCCTATAACGTTCAGTTAAAATCAAACATATCACCTTTCAGTAAGTCCACTGTTGCACATAGACCAGAATAACTGTTTACCAGGGAACCAGTACCATTCAACTCCCACATCTGTGAATTTCAGAATAAATACATTAGATTTTGATACTTATTTTACCAACCTAGCTTGGAAAAGCAGTCATTAATAACAAGATACTGAAATTTATTGGACATGTTTGTATTTAAATGCTAGTGGTCTGATAAGGGTCATATTTACGCTGTGCTGGCCATGCATGAGTTGATAACGATGCAGTCCTGTCTCCTGGGATTAAGTATTTATGACAGAACCACAACAATTCTCCTTATTCGGGATTAAGCTTCAACAAGCTATTGTTTTAGATTCTATATTTATCCATCACCTTTGGCTAATTTTCAATTAGTATTTCGATTGTGTTTCCTTCCTTTGGTCTTAATTGCGCTTCCTAACTTCTCTGCTTTGTAATTTTAGAAATAATCAATACCTGATTAGCATCCCACTTGCAAGGTGAGAAAGAACCTCCCCCAAATTCTTTTGATGTAAGCCTCCTTCTTGGAGAAGCATCCAAGCATAATTCCATACCATCACTTTCTAATAAATGAAGTTTTCCCTCGTATTGTTTCTTGTAGATCATCTCCACACCCCTGTACAAGTTATCCAGCAACGAATGAAAAATTGCATGTGTAAAAATAATCAACAGGAAACAAACTAGATAAAAAGCTAATTACGAAGCTATAAGAGGTTTTCTCTTGTAAAGGCATGGAGGTTCCTCAAATTTGCTCTCCGATTTCTCTTTCCAGCAGATTTGTTCAAGATCTTGATCAAGAGCTTTAGTTGACCAACCATTTGCTTTGGGATCCTTGCAGGTAATAAGACCCAAAGCTCGTATACCTAACATGCCCCCTTCGGCCAAATCCTGCGAGAGAACCTTTTCCTTACTTCTACATCTTCTTCTGCTCGTGATATAAGGAAACTGTAAAAACAACAAAGTAGCATGTCATTATTAGTTAAAAGAAAGTTCAATCTCCCATATTATGTCCATGGAAGTTTACATGCCTCCATATTGTTTAAGCTGAAAGAGTTTATCTCAAGCAGTGTAGGATTCGTGATCAGATTGTATGTGGTTTCATCCAGCTTTCTTACATCTCCTCCAAACATGAGAGGCGATTTGGCCATAGCCCATAAAGTTATCTGTGAAAAGAAAGGGACTAGGTCAATGTAAATGGCTACTTTTAGTGCCAAGTAATAGAATACCAAATCATAGGTATTTATAGAAACAAACCTGAGTTCTTTGTTCATCGAGATTAAGATTAGAAGTTCTATGTGGACCTTCATTCGAACCTATAATGCAGGAAAGTATCCAATTATTTTTGGTTCTTCACTGATTCTAGCTTAGCCCTCCCATATAAATGCCCAACTCAAAACAAATATTTTGCAACTAAAAAGCCATCATTGCATAGACAACTGGTAGGGACAACAAGGGCATGAAAGGAATAGCTATTTGCCAGGGCGTATAACCTGGATCAGTGAGCCATCCCAATGGTAACATATCCAAGTCAGGCCACGACCTCCCCAGCAAGCCCTTGGCACCTATCATTTTAGCAGTAGAAAAGTCTCTGACATAGAAAAACAAATATATCAGGTCACATAAAAGATAAAAAAGCAAAGTGCAATAACATGTAAAATAAGAAAAAGTCAAAATTTGGTCTGGAAATGTAAACTCTCGATCATATGGAATGCTTGACCCACCTGGTAATATCAAAGTGGGATAAAACATCTCTCCATGTATCCCAATCATCTCCAGTAATCCTGTACATGTTGACTAGTCCACTAACTTCTTGAGCCATAGCTGGTGTCACACTGGTACCTGGGGACAATGAATATATAATGGGGCGATCAAGCTTTCTCAGAACCTGCAAAGGTTTATCTTTTCAGAAATTTTAACATGAATATGAATAGTTGTACCACAGGCCAGTTACTACCTCTGATACAAAGGTTATTTCTTCTACATCCAAATCATCGCCGAATACACAGTCATGTTTTACTGCAGACAGGAAAAAAACAAAAGGAAATGAAAAATTAAAAAGTAACATCAGAAGGATTCCAATTATACTACCAAAGAAAGGAAATTTATCTGGTCAAGTTGTCTGTTTGTGATTGACAAATGTAAGTGTTAACATTACCAAAATCAACACCCCACTCAGCATATTGGAGATAAAGTGACCTCAAGAAGGCTCTTCCAGCCTCTAGCTTGGTATTTACACTCATGAAACCATGAGACATCCAAGCACAAGCCCTCTCCTTGACTCCTATATCTTTTGCCCTCCACTGTCTGCCGGAATCTACATATGCATATCCCTAGTAAAAGATAAAGTAAGAAAATAAATAATCAAAGAAAAGTGTCAATGCTAATGCTAATGCTGTTTTTTTTTTTTGGTTATTCAAAGTAGAAAGTACTTTGTAGTTGGAATAACCGGCAGTACCTTGACAGTGTCTAAGATGGGGGTGTTTGCATTAAAAGCTTGCAGGCTTATCCCTCTCATAACATGAATTCCAAACTTCAAACCCATGCCGTGTACTTTCTTTGCTACTTCTGAAAAACCTTTCCCACCTTTGGATGACGGCCATCTTCCCGGGTCAGGAATTGGCCTCCCCCATTCATCAATCACATCAAATCCAAGAGAATCAGTGCAAGCCCCTTCCACCTTCCTTCTATACCAAAGGTAATCCACCACAACATACTGTATACAAGTGCAGAGATAAATGAAGAAAACAGCTTTTTCTTTTAACCAGCATAAAAATTTCCACTTCTATAGTTGTAATATCAGTGACATATTCAAGCACATACAGAGCCATCAGCCATGTCATACCTCATATCCATGCGGCTTAAGACGGTTAGAAACAATTTCAGCATTTTGCAAGAATTCTTCCTCGGATATGGTCCAGCAAAAAGAATCATAAGAGTTCCAACCTCTTGGTGGGGTGCTAGCATGTTCTGGTTCAGTCTTTACATGTGTTTCAGATGGTACCCTGAAATAAGCTATCATCATGAGCACTAAAAACAAGTGGAGAATCATTATCAGACATCACCTAATTTAGTGAAATGGTAAGTCATACAGCAATAAGCCAATAACATGCATCAATGTGGACATTAAACAAATACGGCCTTTCGAAAAAGAAAAGAAGGGACAAAAAAGTAAAACAGATATTTGAAGTATCCAGTTTGGCCATCAAAATCTTTATCTTACAAGGAATATGCATAAAGTAAGCTGAATAGTTGATATCTGCCCAAGTTATTACACTATATGGTTAAGAAAATTTTGATATACTTTAACAATGCACTCAATACTCATAGTATCTTACAAGAATTGAGATAAGCGGTTTGATAGTATCATCAGCTAACTTTTAAAAATTCTTTAAATTAGAGGAAAAGAAGCGATGTAGTGGGAAAACTGTTGGTATTTCTAAATTGGGACCCTTAATCCTAGTTGGAAGCTTACTGATTCATATCCACACCAGCTTAAGTCTGAATCAAAAGCTAATAAATTAGAGCAAAGGGCCAACCCATCGGCAATGAAATGAAAGAGAGAGAGAATGAAAGCACCTGCAGAGAGAGGGAGCGAAGAAGAAACAGAAGAAGCCGAGAACCGATAGCTTCATAGCTGATTCGGTGTAATTGGGTGTGGCTTGCTTGTGGTGTGTGGGGAGCGTTTTAAACTAGTCTTTAGCTTCTGGGACTTTTTTAGAAGATGCAGCAAACAGCCTGTAATCTATCTATCTAAAAGAGCATATATTTTAGTACTATACAAGTTTAACCTTCTATGCTTGCCACGTGGCCAAGCTAAAAGAAGGAAAAAGAAAAAAGATTTTGGCTTATTCTCGTCCATAAAGGTTAAAATATTTTTACTTCATACTTTGAATTTTAACCTTTCTCTCTTATTTTAAAATTTAACAAAATTTTTAAATATAAAACATAGATGAACTAAAATTTTTAAAATAAAAATAAGTATCAAATCTTTAATGTACAAAAAGTGCAGAGATGGTTGACTTTCTTTTAATTCGATTTTTATTAACTTTATTATTAATATTAGAGAACATGAATTTGAAAAGAACCGAAAAAAATTATGATTAATTTCAAGTATTATATAAAAAATATATAAGGAGTTACTTCTTCCTTTAAAGTCAACTTAATATATGTTTTTTTTTTTCAAAATTTGATATTTGATATTAATTTTTGTTTGAATTTTTTTAATTTCTAAATAATGCATTTAACATTGTCATTCTAATTAATCAACACAAATTTAATTTATACTAGAAATCTTATCACACGCGTATACGTGTAAAAACTACATATTTAGAACACAAATATATAAAATTATTAAAATAAAACTTTAGTTAAGTAGTAAATTTAAGGTTTATTAATGTGATTAGTGTTGGTTTGCATATTTTTCATTCATTTTTTTTAAAATAAAAAGACTAAAATATCTTCTAATAATACACTTTATATAAAATACGAAAAGGTATTTTTGTAATTTTTTTAATCGAATTTGTGTTACTGTTTGACTCAGAATACAAAGACAAATAATAGTTTAATAGATAACTTAAAAAAATTTAAAAATTATTAGTTTAATAAAGCTTAATTTAAAATTAGTTTTTTAAAGCTTAATTTAAAATTAGTTTTTATTATTAGTTGAAAAGATTATAAAAAGAAATTGAAAACTGTAAGTAATAATTAATTAAATTGACTGGTGGCTATTATTTTTTATTAAAGCTCTTTTTTAAACTGAAGTCTAAAAATAGACTTGAGAAATTGATGTAAGAGAGGTTGAATGTTTGTAAAATCTCAAAATTGATTTTCTTTAGAAGTCTTTTAATTCACTTCCTTCAAATCTTAATTTTAAATAAATATGATTTGTTAACATGGTTGATAAGTTTTGATTGTTTTGACTTTTTTAACAAAATCAAATCAAACCAAATATTATAAATAATTGAATTAATCCAGCTCGGATTGAGTAAATTCATTGATTTTTTAAATTCTTTTTTATAATATTTTAAATACTAATATTAAACATAAATAAATACAAAAAACACACACACACACTTCTTTTTTATTCAACCCTAAAAACAAATAAGTTTAAAAAACCGTCGTACGTTTGGTAATAGCTTACCTGCTAGGTTAACATCATGTCTCGAGCTTTTGTCCAACCACTTAGACAAGACAAGACAAGACAGTTAATGTTTAGGTTGAGACATGGCCATGCTCGTTAATGCCAGCCTTACCCAAACAATTGTAGGGACTGCAGAGATAAATGGTTTCCCTTTCTTTTACCTTTCACCGATCATCGTTTTTTGAAATATTATGCTAAACACGATCTATTAAAGAGTTCAAATTAGCATGTTTATGGATACAAAGTTACAAAAACTGCTAGTGCTTGGTGTCTGGTGCCCAATGATTTTGATTTTTCTTTTCAACCCAAAAGGCACAACCGCTTTTGTTGTTGGACTTTGATGTACCTTACCCCACAGGCTAACTGCAGAACAATGAACAGCTTATGGTAATAGATGCATTACTTCCAGTTCGTGTTTTTTTTTTCTTTTTGTTAAACAATGTCTGAGATCTTCGTCAGCAATACATCGCACAAGCAGGATATAAACCCCTTGCTTCCACTGCTTGGGATGCCAACTCCCCGTTTTACTCGATCTACAATTGCGGTATTGATCTCCATCCATTCTGCCTATCCATTGAGGATTGGAATGGTTCAAGCTCCTCTCAATCATGGTTGTTGCTTTGTTCAGCCTTTGGGATCGGTATAACAGTTGAAAAGCTTACAAAATTGCTCTGGCTCCTCGCCTTCTATGACTACCTGTGTTTCGCAAATGAAGTTTCAGACATTAAAAAATGTAGCTCAAACTAATCAAAACCATGATGATAAAAAAAAGTGGTTTAGAAGACCCCATCATATGCATGCTGGGGAATGGCTTTACAAATGAAAGAATACAGCATGAATGCCATCAATATACAATATACAAGCATGAATGCCATCCTGTGATGCTTTACACCCCACGGCACACAACCGAGATGATCAATAATCTAAGACTCACATCCGCAAGCATGAGCGTATTGGTTCGTTTGGCATCAGCAAGTTTGATCAGCTTGTACTCCAGTATCAGTTTTAGTGATAGGGCAAATATACACATAGTTCTCCGACTTAACCGGTCTAACCTCTTAATATTTATCAAAGAAACTAACTTCATAGATCATTAATGCCACCAAACTAGATGTTTATGTGTTATCTTCTTTATCACTAGATGGAAGGTGATTCTACTTTATTGGTTCATAGTTAGAAATCAGAGTATTAAAGCTAATAAGCTATTTACATGAACATAAGTAACCACAGATTTTAATGAAAACATAATTTGTTATATAACTTCCAAAGTAAGGTTTACCTGCACTGAGGCATTTAATGCCAAATCCATTTTGTTAAGAAATTCACGGCCAATAGATTCCCAATGAGGATGACTATCCTTGTTTGTGCCACCTGAGTTTTCAGATCGGCTTTGACCTTTTCCGCACATAACTTCACGGCCTAGCCAGATATATAAAACACCGGAACAATCACTTGCATCTGGAGCTAACAACATATATGCTGCTCCAGACTCAAGGATGTGATGAGATCCACGCATCTCCACTTTACTCAGTGTAGGCCACTGATATAGAGCCATGGTGGTTACTCCTCTAGGCTTCTCAAAGACTGCACCGGATTGAGCATGACATTCACTGTATTCACTTTGATTTTCAGTCCTCCCATGTGACTTAATGCTAACGGCAACAACTTCAGCATCTAACATTAACTCCTCTGAATCATCTTCGGGCTCATATTGATTACAATCTACACCATTCATTACATCATCATCATCCAACTCGGGCATAGAAAAAGACCAAGACCTCACAAGATTCCTGGGGACTTGTTCATCAACTGATGGTAACACCATGCGTGGTGGAGGATGACTCCCTCGGCGCTCAGCAAGTGACGGTGAAGTACCTTTACAAGGCGAACCAGTAATTGCCACACTCAAAGTATGATCAGAAGAAAATGTTTTTTTGGGTGAAAGGGAAATTTCTTTAGATTGTAAACAAGAATAAATATCAATAGCTTCCAGGCCTGAAGGTGAAGGTTGCCGAGAAGACATATACGAAAAGTCAGACCAATTACAGGATGAAGGCGAAAAAGCGAATGAACTGCCATAGTCAGACGTTGAAGGTGAAAGTGTAGGAGACTTGGAACTGAATTTTGGGCTGCTAGCCGCAAAACTAGAAAAAGAACTTGGTGAACCACAAGGGGACCTTGGTGCCAATGGAGAATCACAAGGAGTAACTGATTGGTCTACATCTTCACACGGATCTTTACTTCGAATCGGGCTAGTATCTGGGAAACAATCAAAGGAGTCGGGTGAACCACATGGAATGATTGATGGCGAGGATGGTGAAGAGAGTGAAACATTATCTTCTGCTTCTGAATCTCTACGAGTGTCGTCGACAATCATATCTGACCTATCAGTGCCAGGAGTCAAGTTACAACCCAATTTGGATGAATTGACAAATTCTTTCATGATGCCATTAGCAAACTTCTGCCTTAGCCTACCCCATCCACTCTCTCTGGCAGGAAGGCAAGTTTCTGATTCAGCAGCAGACACTGAAAATGGTGGAACAACACCACCAGCAAGTGCCTTATGGAAAAGCTCAAAATCCAAATCATAATCGCCTACCTTCCGTTCACCAACGCAAATATTGGTTGCTTCAGCAGCTGCTGAGACCTGTCCCATAGCAAGAGCATCCCAGAATTTCACAGGCTCTTCCCCTTCTCTAACAGTTATAATAGGACCCTGCGCCCGTTCATATCGAATAACCTGATTGGCAGCCAAACTAGCCCTGTTGGACATAATATTGCTGCATTTCTTTCCAACCCAAACATAAATAGCTGAAGGAACATGCACAATGAAGGCCCACGGGAGTCAAGCCCTTGTATACCTGGATGATTCAACAGTTTTGGCACAAGATGAAGAGCATCATACGAGGAGTGTGGAGCCATTTTATACATTCTAAGCAAAGAATTCGGGCTTGCAGGCGCCGCATGCACCCTCTTTTGGCACTGCAAAAGTTGGAAAGCGAACCCTGTATTGGGATTAGTCACCCCACGAGCTGTCTTCACATACTGAAATGCATCATCGAAGCTCTGCACTTCCCTCCACATGAGATACGCAATCACCAAAGAAGTCGATCTGGAAACTCCCTGACAGCAGTGCACCAAAACCCTCCCGCCTTGTTCCCGAACATCCTCGAAGTAATCAAACACATCATACAAAATGCTAGTGATATCCTCGGACGGGTTGTCTTGTAACCATAGCGTCTTGTAAACAAGATCGTTCTTGAAATACTCGGGACAAACAAAACCAACACAGTTCAACACATGAGTAATCCCATTCTTGGCCAAAATTTCCCTGTTCTTAGCGACGGCATCACTCCCTAAATATATATGATCCGCAATCCTGGAGCACTCTTTGTCATAGAAAGCTAGCTTATCTTTCCTCAACTGAAACTCCCTATTGGAACCGGGACTCGGAAGGGGCTTAACAGAGCCTCTAGGCGTCTGGGGATGAGGCCAAACACCAAGGTCATCAGAGCCAGCGTTTGGCCACTCTTCCACCAGCCTTCTTTTTATACAAAGAGGAGGCAAACATGATCTCCCTTTTGTGTTCGGAGGCGGTTTTGGGTTCGGCTTACTTGGTGAACGGTCGGTCCAAGAAATTGACCGTAGATATGGTTGCCGGTCGGCGTCAGCAGCAGTGCCGGCAAGCCGGTTTTTTTCTTCTTGCCCAAACATGTAAAATTAAAAGCAAAAAAAAAAAAAAGAAAAGAAAAGAAAAGGAGTTCCAACCAGAATTCCAAAGAAATTAATTGATACCCATTAAAGGATACTTCCAGGAAATTCCCCAATTCATGGTCTTTCCTTTTTTTATAATAAATAAACCACCCAAATTTTCTACCTAAACCCCTTGACTCTTCTCTCTCTTTCTTTATTTTCTAAGTAAATGTACAGAAGATTAGACAAAGAATCAAATAACGAAGAAAATTCAAATACGACTATGACTCCGTAAAACTTCTAGCTCGTAGTATTAGCTAAGGCTTCATGCCACCCGTAAGAATCCAACTGTCATATACAAAAGAGGAACAAGAAATATATATAATATTTTTTTCTTTATTTATCTATTTTATTAAAGCTGGGATTTTTGAAGAGAGACTAAAATACAGAAAAAAAAAATATCATTCCATTGAAAACTCAACTTTGACCAGCGAAACTTTGAAACTTGAATTTGGAAAGAGAAAAAAAAAAGGAAATGAAACTGATTAATTGAAACAGGGGTTGCTGCAAAAACCATTCAACAAAAGAGAAGAAAACAGGGTAAGTGAAATAGAAAGAAGAAGTGAGTTCGTGGGAACGAGTTATGGGTGACACAATCGTAACAGCCAATGGGAGATGATTTTGTTGGGTTTTTGAGAAAAGAAAAAAACAGAAGAGAAAGGGTCAACGTGACACGTCATCCTGGTATGGGGGCCTATTAATCATGCATGTCAAATCTTGTGATGCCATTTATACTATTCTTATGAGGAATAAAGAATTTATTTTCATTTTCTTTTGTATTTTGAGATTTATAAATATTTTAAAGCAAAATTTTTGAAATTTTGATCTAGATTAAGTTATTAGTTATGTGGTAAATTTATTCTATATTTAATATTTAATCAATTTTAGTTTTTTATATTTTTTTAACGGTATAGTAATTTATTCGGCCCTCTAATTTTATAAAAAAAAATTATTTTAGTCTTTTATTTAATTTTTTTGTCTATTTTAACCTTTAAACTTGTGCTATTTATCAAATTACCTCAAAATGAATGAAAAAGTTAATTGTTAGCTTTGTTAACATAGCATGCACGTGAATTTTCATGTCGATACCACGTCAACAATTAATTAAATTTTAAAATTTAAAAAATTATTAAAAAAATTTAAAATATATAAAATTATTTTTAAAATTTTTTAATTTAAAAAAATTAATTAATTGCTATCATGTCATGCATGTTGAAAGCTATGTGGATGCCACATCAGCAAAGTTACTAAATGTTAACGTTTTCATCTATTTTGGAGTGATTTGACAAATAATATAAATTTAAGGGCTAAAAGAGATAAAAAAAAATAAATGAATAGCTAAAAAGATTTTTTTTGGTAAAATTGGAAGGCTAAATAAGTCATTATACATTTTCTAAATTTTAAAATTTCAATCCAATAGTTGTTAAAGCCCTTGATGTAAAAGAGAAGTGTTATGTATTAAATTGACACCTAAATAATTCAATGAAAATGACAACTAATAGTTCTATCAATGAAGAATGTAAATGTGAGGCTTATCAGAATGAGGAAGCGAATTCGGATATGGTGATGGCGGGGGAATTGGACCCAGACACACTATTTTCATGGAAGGAGAGGTTGTCAAGGAAAAGTTCTCATGCTTTCAGAGGGAAGAATGGTAGATCAGGTATCGAAGAAGATGATGACTTTACCTTTATGGAATAAGACATCATGAGGTCACTTGTGAACGGTATCCCATCAATTAATTTCTCGAAGAGAATTAATCAGTTGTTAATCAATGATATGACTTACACTACGGTGTTTAAGCTTTTAGATAGGAGCATTGGGTATGCAATGCTTCAAAACAAAATCTATGCTTTGTGGAAGCCAAGTCAGCCTTTCAGTTTGATGGATATTGTAAATGGTTATTTTCTAGAATTTTGGAACCCAAAAGATTATGAACAAGTTTTTTCTTAAGGGCCTTGATCATCTTCGGTCAATACTTGACAATTCAGCCATGGTCCATTAAGTTTGACCTTGCACAACCTTTTCCTAGTGTGGTAATGTCATAGATAAGGTTCCCCAAACTCTCAGGTTATATGCACAAAAAGAGAAAATTTTATGGAAGATCGACAGACTAGTCGGAAAGGTTGTTAAGCTAAACTTCAATACCAATAACAGAGCAATAGGTAAATTTGTGTGCATAACGATCTATGTTAGTTTAGACAAACCTCAGGTATCACAAATTACGATAAACGAGATATTTTATATTTCTAATGTGAGTGTATGGCCATATGAAGGAGTTTTGTTCTATAAAGGTGATAAATTCAGGGGAAGCTACTGATGAAACCTCGAATAGTGGTGGAGAGAAAATGACGAATACGGCACTAGAGGGAAATGGCTTGTCCAACAACAACGACGTCTAAGGCCCGTGGATGATCGTTGAGAGACGCAATAGGCGAAATCCTAGGGATTCTAAAAAGATTGACGCCAAAATTAATAGGAAATTGGCTATCAAATCTAGATTTAATGTGCTAGAAAATCATAATGAAATGGAGAATTTGCAGGAGGAAAGGCATGGAGAAGATTTGGTCAATAAAATTAATGGAGCTGAAGGGTGTAATTTTTAAAATCTGACGACATTGCTAGTGTTTATACACCATCTCTTAAAAATCCTAAGCAGGCCTTTTCTTTGGGCTATGTGAAAGTAGTGGGTCAAAATGCTAGTATTAGTGCAAAAGAGCCTAAAGGCAAGGGAAAGGTTGGCTACATTGATGTTTCGATTGGGAGTGATTTAGCATCAATAGGCTAGGGAATCATCGATTCAAACGTAATAGATTAGGGTTTATTAATTTATTGGATAGGTATAGATTCATCAAAGTGACAAATCAGGGGATGGTGTGGAAGGTTCGGCAATGATAAATCAAGATAAAGAAACCCAGCTGCTATTTTAAATGATGAGCCTGAACCTGGTAAGAACATTAGCGACCAATCGGTGGTGAAATCTCCTAATGCCAAAAATAAATCTACTCTTTCTTCCCATTTCAACTCGATCTTTGAAGGGAATTTAGAGGTTTCGTTATCTAGAGAAAATAGTATATTGGATTCCAATAAGCATTTGGTTGTTGTTTTTAAGGAGAATTTGCACTCGAATCCTTTGGTCAAATGGAGGAGGTAAGTAGTAGAGGTGTGGTCGCGGGTGTACGTTCTATTGGAGGAATTTTTTTCTAGGGACGAAAAAGCAAGAAGCTTAACAGGACTATTTAGTATAGAGGAACTATCTTTAAAATTTCTAGTACCTAGGTTCCTTGTCCGAATCGATGATCAGTGTGGTTGAATTAATAAATTATCAAGCTATAAAGGGCATAACAAATAATGACCCTAATAAAGCAAGAAAGTAACTCATTTTTGGGCTGGTATTTCGTCAGTAAGTCTAATTTTGATTTGATTTATTCTATAATTATGGATTTGAATCTATCACCTTTTTTTTTGAAACTTTCAAGGGTGTGCGAGCTCTAATTTTCCTCGAATTTATAAGGAGTATAATCTAGAATATAAACCAGATATTGTTAGTTTGCTGGAACTAAGGACTAGTGGAAGGAAAGCTAATGAAGTAATTGCCAAGTTAGGTTTTCAATGTTCTCACTGAGTTGAAGCGGTGGGGTTTTTAGGAGGTATTTGGATTGGGTGGAAAAACATTGTCAGTTTAGAGGTTGTCTATAATCACCCTTAATTCATTTTGGTTCGAATCCATAGCAACATTCCTTCTCAATATGTTTTTATCACATTTTTCCATAGAAGTCCAAAAAAAGAAAAGAAAAGAATTGTGCTTTGGGAACAAATGAGAGTGATTATTCTTCCTATCTCGATTCCTTGGATGGCAATTAATGATTTTAATGTTATTCTATCCTTCGATGAGAAAAAAAAGGAGAAAGCTCTAGTGAGATAAAATGTCCTTATTTTGGAGAGTTTGTTGATTTTAATGGTCTACATGATTTGGGTTTCAGGAGTCTATTATTTACTTGGCATAGAAGAGGGACTTTTAAAATACTTAATCATGCTCTAGGTAATGATGCTTGGGTTCAAGCCTTTCCAAATTGCATGGTTACTCATCTTACTAGGCTCAAATTGAATTATCGACCTTTCCTCCTTAATTTTAATCCAACACTCTATTTGCCTAAAGGGTAACATTTTCGTTGTTTGGCAGGATGGGCTGAACATCCAAGCTTTTCCAACTTCGTCAAAGAGATTTGGAGGTATGATGGTGATATGTTTGAGTCCCATTCTAATTTAATTGCTAACCTTAAGGTCTAGAACAAATCTGTTTATGGGATTATTAGAGCACGAAAAAAAAGTTAATCCACTTCTTATCTGGTATAGAGAGGGCTTTGAAACGTTCGAATTCAAATTATTTGATTCATAAGGAGATGGAGACTATGGAGGAGTTAGAATTTGTTCTTTATCATGAAGAGTTACTTTGAAAGCAGAAATCCAGGTGTGATTGGATTAATTTGGGAGATCGAAATACTATATTCTTTCATCATCGCACAATTAAAATGAGAAAGGCTAATCTTATCATCGCCTTGAAAAACCAGTTAGGGGATTGGAATTACAATCCAGGTGACATTCGACAAGAAGCAGTTAATTTTTTCTAGAAATTATATGGGGAACAGCTGATTCTTAGGAAAGTTTTACCTTCTAGTTCATTCCCTCAAATTGACTAATGTGATAAAGAGTTTTTTAGGAGAGCAATCTCTAATGAGGAAATTAAGACTTCTCTATTTCATATGGCCTCTTTAAAGGTTCCAGGTAGTGATGGTTTCCATGCCTGCTTCTTTCAGAATCAATGCGACATTATTGGGGAGGCTATTTGTGATTGGGTTAAAGGAGTTTTTAGTGGAGCTCTATTGATCAAGAGCTCAATAATACCTTTATAATTCTAGTGCCTAAAGTCCTTAATTTTGAGGAGTTTTCACAATTTCAACCTATTAACCTTTGTTTTATTTTATACAAGCTTATTTTGAAGGTAATAGATAATCGATTCTGGATAATCTTTCCAAAAATTATTTCTCATGAGCAAGCCGATTTTATTGCTAGAAGAAATATTTTGGATAAGATCCTTATAGCCAAAGAGGTCATACACTCTATGAAGGCTAAGAATAAAAGATGGATAACTATTAAAATCGATCTTGAAAAGGCTTATGATAGTTTACGGTAGGATTTTATTTATAGTTCCCTTTAAGCTATTGGCATACCGAAGTTCCTTATGAGAATGATCATATAAGCAATTTCAAACTCTACCATGCAAATTTTGTGGAATGGAGTGCCAACTCCAAAGTTTAAGCCTCTCAGAGGCGTTAGACAGGGTTGCCTGTTATCCCCTTATATGTTTGTGCTATGTATGGAATGGTCAGGACATGATATTCAATCGACTATTTTAACGGCAAGTAGAGTTCTATTAGATTATCTCGTTCAGGACCTGATTTATCTCACTTGTTCTTTGTAGACAACTTGGTTATTTCTCTAAGGCAGATTTACAGCGTGCTATGGCCCTCAAAGATATTCTTGAAAATTTTTACGATATCTCAGGTCATCGAGTTAATGCTCGAAAAACTATTATCTTCTTTTCTAGAGGAGTAGATGTTGATTTTAGTGATAGATTGAGTAGCTTACTTAGGTTTCAAAAGGCACAAACTCTTGGTACCTATCTGGGTGTGTTGTTATTCCATGACAGATTTACTTGCTCTACTTTGAGGTTTGTGGTGGAGAATTTGCGGAGCAAACTAAATAATTGGGACGCTAAGTAGTTGCCACTAACAGGTATCTTGCTCATTCCGTTCTTCTTTCTATACCTAATTATTTTATACAGTCTATGCGGATTCCTAAACGTATATATGACGAAATTGAATGCTTAGCAAGATAGTTCATATGGGGCTCTTCTAGTGGCGTAAGGGAGATGTCGTTGTTTGATTGGGAATCTATTTGCCAACCCCGTTCTTGTAGTGGTCTTAGATTTCAACATCTAGAGGATCAAGATTCCTATATTTTGCTAAAGTTGGCATTTAATCTCGTTTCAAAAGATGATGCATTATGGGTTTGGGTTATTTGAGCAAAATACAGGATGACAGATAATGTATCTAAAAGTATAGCGCAAGGTAATTGTTTAGTTGTTTGGAGAGCCATTGCTAAGGTATGGCCTTTATGGCATGAAAACTTGGTATGGTCTGTGGGGATCGAGAACTCTGTCCGATGTTGGAAGGATCCTTGGATTCCTAACTTAGGTCCTTTGATAAATTATGTACCTTCTCAAAATAATCTCATTTCGGATTGTTTGTTGCGTGACATGATAACTAGAGATGGGGCATAGAATTTGGACTTGTTTAGAGTTTGGTTATTGGAGGATATTGTTAAAAGAATTGTTAATCCCTCTCCGTATCCCTCTACAGGGAAAGATAGAATTAATTGGATTGGCACCTCCACTGGGTCTTTTTTTGTGAAAAATGCGTATAGATCACTTCGAGAGAATTCTTGGCATACTAAATATAGATGGTGGAAGGTTATTTGGAAGTTCTTGAGACATCAACGTATTCGGTTATTTTTATGATTAATCTTCAAACAACGCATTCTAACGAATATGGAATAGTTAAGGAGGGGTATCAATCAACATGGTCTGTGTCTGTTATGTCGGCATTGCAATGAAGACTTAATTATTGTCCTTAGAGACTGTCCAATGGCTAGTGAAGTTTGGCTTCATGCCGTACCAATGGACCTTACAAAGCATGTTTTTTACAAGTGATCTGATTGAGTGGATGGAAATGAACTTATGCTCCTAGATCTGGCTACTGAAAATGGGTAGTCTTTGGGCAAGTATTATTGGTATAATCGCTCAACGCATATGGAAGAACAAGAACCTTTTATCTTCCAAGGAACAATTTGGAACTTCACCAAAACTATTAAGTCTTCTGTGAGCTGGGCAAAACAATATTTTTAGCTCATAGAGTCAATTCGATAGAACACTTTGAAACTGCTTATGAATCTTCTATGATAGGTAATTGGATTCAACTATGCACTAATGGAACTGATAAGATGGATGCGAGAGTTGCTGCTGCTGGTAAGGGCGAAACCAAAAAAATATTGTAGGAGCCAAAATTAAATTGTAATTTTTATGATAGTAAAAATGCAATTTCACCATTTTAATTCCCTATTTCTTTATAATTTTTAAAGGATTAAATCAAATTTTATATTTTTAAGAAGGGTCAAAGTGCAATTTTACCTTTACTAATATAAAATTTTAAATGGCCTAAATGGAAAATGTTCAATTTTAAGGGGGTCGGGGCCCCTACCAGCCCCTGGCTACTAGGGGTGATGTATAAGCAAGAAGGGGAATGTATCCTTGAATTTAATTGATATCTGGGGCTTTGTTCAGTTTTTGATGCTGAACTCTGGGGTATTCTAGATGGTTTATCCATTAACCAAAGGAAGGGATATCAAAAGGTTGTGATCCACACAGGCAATCTAGAGGTAGTCAAAGCCATTCAAGATGTTCATTTAACAAATTCTTCCTCGACTTTGTTACAAAGGATACATATGAGCTTACAAACTATACAACATTAAAGATAAAGCATATTCCTAGTGAGAGAAACCAAGTCATAGATCATATTGCAAAGATGGCTACGACAAGGAGTACAGATATGCAAGTGTTTAAAGACATTCTTGAAGATATACTATTTATTTTTTGATATTGATAGAATAGCTTTTTTATTATTATATTAGTTTAATATAGGTAATATGTTTAAAAAAAAAGAGAGAAGTGTTATGTTAAATAACTCTTGAGAAGTTGTAAATACTCCAATAGTGCAACGATGGAAATTTTAATAGAAATTTATAATAATCTCATTCATTGGATTAATATTTTTAAATAAAAAAAGTATTATGATTTAATTTTCAACTTGTGATTAAATCATAATCCTCATTTAAGTATAGAGATTAATAAAATATTTTAACCTTCTTTCTTTAGTATTAAATTTATAAGTACTGTAAGGGGAAATTATTTTGGCTACTTGAAAACAATTTCTAATTTAATCAATAATGAAGGATCACTTAAGATTTTTTTTTCACTCTTCCATTTTAATCTTCATGGAATAGTAATGAATACTATTTTTAACACATACATATTCCATGTAGACTATTTTTATCACCTAATGTATATATATTAAAAATTAAAAATTTTTTGTTTTTATCTTTTTCAACAATCACATCATCATAATACCTAGACTCACACATAAGAGTGAGCATTTGTCGAATTGAATCAATCAAATTGAGTAAAAACTTTTGAGTTAGTCTAATTGACAAATTTTATTTTATCATTCTAATTCGACTTGAATTTTTTTCCTGAACCTAGTTAAGTGACATTGTTCGAGTTAAATTTTTTTGAAAAAAAAATTAAACATGTTAAATAGAATCTTGTTGACAATATTACTAGTTCCAAGGTAAAGCACATAAATTAAGTACATAAATTTGACACCGTATATATTTTTAAATTATTTCAAAGGAAAGACATTTTAGTTTACTGTATATATTTTAAAACTATTTCAAAGGAAAAGATATTTTAATATCATAAACTTGATTTAGTAATTTAGTAGTAAGGCCTCAAATATACCAATTTCAAAATATATTTTAATTTTTAATTTTTACATTTTTATATAATTTTCAGAATTTTGTATAATGCTTTTTAGTTTTTGATATTTTTATAATTTTTATAAAATTTTGAAAATTTTTTATAAATATTTTGAAATTTTGAAATTTTTTTATAAATATTTTGAAATTTTGAAAATTATCTTATTATTTTTATTAATTTAAAATTGATAGAGACTAAGGGGTATTTAGACCAACTTGCTATTCCAATTATTCAAATTATAAAATTCAATTTGACTTAAACTCGAAAAGTTATATTACTTATTCTAATTGATTCGAACAAACTAAATATTATATAATTTATTATAATGATTATGTAATTAGTTAATTAATTTTAATTAGGAAGTTAGTTATCTATTGATAGCTGGTCATGTATATACATTCTTGTAAACTTCTCATCAATGAATATTTTTCAGCAAATTCTCTCTAATATTAAAAAAAAATCGATTCAATTAATTTTAAAATGAATATATTTTTTAATTGAATCAAAATTTTTTACCCACTTTTACTCTTTCCCAGAAAAAGTTGAGTAACAAAGCTAATTACACAAAACAAAATTACTTTATCATTCTCATAGAATTTGAGCCAAGCTCGTATTTCATGATCCAATGTTATTAGAGATTTTTTTTAGAGTGAATATTACAAATATAATAATACAACTTCATATAAGATGAATTATAATGTAAAATCAAATTAATATAAAGTATATAAAAAATGAACGAGATCAAACTCACATATAATTAATGCACATAATAAGACAAAGATCTACACATTATAATTATATATGATAAAACTTCAACCTAAATATTCAAAAACCTAACACTTATGTCTTAACTAACAAGTAATGGTCTCGGTCTCATTGGCTTTTTTTCTTTTTCAAGGGTAGAAATTTTGGCCTAAATGTGTATATTTTGATATTGACAATTAAAAATAAATAAATTTGAATAATTTTAAAACCAAAAGGAAAAAAGTTTATTGGTAATATAAAATCTCAAACTTTAAAAAAATTAATTAAATTCCTCCGAACTTTTTGTACTTAGTTGAGTCCCTAAACTAATAAAACTGGCCAAATAGGTTCTTTAATTGATGTTGATCGTTAGTATTTAACGGCAACATTGATGTGGCCATTAACATATGTCATGTCAGCAAAAAATAAAAATAAAAAATTCAAAAAAATAAAAATAATTAAATCTATAATAATTATTAAAAATTAATTAAAAATCATAAAATTTATAAAAAATAATTTATTACAACCCTTAAAAATTGGAAAAATTATAAGAATTAGTAGAACTGAATTAAAAACCACAAAATTTAAAAAAAAAAAGAAATTAATTTTTATAAAATTTTATAAAAAATATTCTTCTCATTTTTATGAAATTATTTGAGTAGTATAACTTGCACAAATTAAAAAACGAGACACACAAATATTACAAAAAATTGCTAATCTTGATTTTATTATATAAGTTGTTATTGTTCATTTTTTATTTAAAATATAAAAATAATAAATTATACTTTTTATAAAGTTTTATGATTTTTTATTAATTTCTAATAATTTTTGTAAAATTTTATATATTTTTTTATAATTCTAGAATGTATATCGACAAACGGGTGTAGAATGTATCTCGACAAATGGGTGTCCATATTCAAATGAATCTAAATAACCAATTGTCCTGTTTACTTATTTTAAAAATAAATTTCAAATAAATTTTATTTTTTGCTGAAATTATCGTTAAATATTAACAATCAACATCAATCAAAGGGCCTATTTGACCAATTTTATTAGTTCAATTGCTCAATTGAATGCAAAAAGTTCACAAGAACTTAATTGATTTTTTTTTTTAAATTCAAGAGCTTATAATACCATCAAGCCAAAAAATAGAAAGCCTAGTTTACCTAAATTAATAGTTGTATGTTATGAATGCTATTAAGTGGATGTTTATTATAATCAACATTTCACTTTTCATCTTCCTCAACTCTTCACCTTTTAACTTCTTGTAATCCCTTTCCTATTTATGTAACACCCCTAACCTGTATCTGTCGTCGGAACAGAGTTACGGAGCATTATCGGAATAAAAAGATCAAATACAATCATTTCATATCATTGCTCATTTATATCAGAAATCAATCATAAATAATCATATTGTCCCTTATATGAGCTCTCAAGGCCCAAAATATGCAATAGAAATTAATCAGGACTAATTTGGGTACTTAGAGAATTTTTCGTGAAATTTCAAAAATTTTCCTAAGTGTAGGGTACACACGCCCGTGTGGTCAGGCCGTGTGACTCACATGGTCGAGAGACACGCCCGTGTCTCAGCCCGTGTGACAATATATGAGCATTCTATTTTGCAATTAAAAAGATGCAGGGAACACACGCCCATGTGTTAGGCCATGTGTCACATACAGTTGAGACACACGCCCGTATCTCTACCCGTGTGGACAAAATAAGACCATTTCTACGCATTATTTCTCACCCAAACTTGTCTTCCATCTACATTAACACTTACACACAGTCCCAAGCCAATATAAATCATTCAGTTCAAGCCAAAACCAAATTTTATGCAAGACATATCAACACATATGTTCAAGTATCCATACTTACCAAAATACCATACTTACATATAGTGTAACACCCCCACGCCCGAAACCGTCACCGGAGTCAAGCTTGAGGTGTTACTAAACTTATCTTACCTTTTAAACAACTCTAAACCACTTCTTTTAATTTTCGGAATAAACTGTTTTTCTGCGTCATGGTTGCTTAAAAATTCATTTCTCGAGTTTAAAAACTCAAAATTAAGATCCGTAAATTTTTCATGAAACTAGACTCATATATATATCTACTAATTTTTTTTCTAGAATTTTTTACTCGGCCAATTAGTACAGTTTATTAGTTAAAGTTTCCCCTGTTTCAAAACTCGACTGCACTGACCTCTTCTTACTACGAATCATTTTTCTTCTTGTACAAAATTTATATGACTAATCCGTTTGTTTCTATTAAAACTAGATTAAACAAGGATTCTAACCATATAAATTAAACCTTCTAATTAGTTTTTTACAATTTATGGTGAATTTCCAAAGTTGAAATAGGGGATCTAGAAATTGCTCTGACCCTGTTTCACTAAAACTCAGATATCTCATAAAATAAAATACTTTTACCTTTTTTGATTATTCCATAAGAAAGCATACATAATAAGCTTTAATTTCATATATTATTCATCTTCAAACTATGTTTCTACAATTTTTAGTGATTTTTTAAAGTTACATCATTTCTGTTACTGGAATCTGTTTTTAGGTTTCTTTCACATTTTTCATAATTTTCATGTGATAATCACCATTCAATCATACATATTAATAAACATGTATATCATCGGCTATTTTATTAGCTAATCACTAGCAAGTATTTACACATCATTAATTGTTCATATTATACCAAAAGTAGCTAAGTTTCTATACATGCCATACCCAAAACAAAACGTCTAATTATACCGAGTTATTTCTTTGATAGTGTGATCGGCCTCCGACGTTTCCTTCGATCCCCGAGCGACTAGATAAGTACTATAAGAAGAAGAAAATAAAGAGATTAAGCACTAGGCTTAGTAAGCTTACAAGCAAATAAATCAGAACATTCAACATAATGGATAATTATGCATAATATCATCTAACATCATAAATTTCTTTACTTCTCAATTTCTATCTTCTTCTTTATTCCCTTATCTTCTTTCTTACCTGACCTTTCCTTTTTCATAAGTATAATCTACTTTTCCTTTGCTGTTAATTCACTGTAATTTAACTCGTATCCTGACCCGTTGAACCACTCGGAATATTAAGGATACTAGGGTCGTTCCTGTCTATCAATATCCTGCCAATGCCATGTCTTTGACATGGACTTACATGAATTATTCCTGTCTCCAATGCCATATATAATATGGAATTACATGGCTCAATCCTGTCTCCAAAGCCATATTTCTAATATGGACTTACATGGCTCATTTCTGTTCTGTCCTGTCAACCCTAATATCCTAACATTCCTAGGGTTCAACCGGGGCTTTCTAACACTCTTCCTTTGTCACTTCACCTTAAATTCGACTTTAAATATTTTCATAACATAAATATATAAATGCTGGAAGTTGACAATAATAATGTAAAATAAAAGAATATTGCATTTATTTACTGTAACTTACCTTGATACAAAATGTGACTAAACTTTACAATTTAGTCCTTTACATTTTCTTTTCCCCGATCTACTCCCGAATTTCGTTCTTCTTGATCTATAATAGCAAATTTAACTTATTTAATATTCACATTTATTAAAACAGTCCTTGACCCAAACTTTGGCAAAATTATATTTTTACCCCTAAACATTCACATATTTGCACTTCTTCCCCAAGGCTCGTAAATTAAACTTCATCCTATTTTCTTATGTTTTATGACATGCTGATCATTTTTCCCTTCTATGGAAATATCAAAATCACACTCTAACATATACTTATGACTATTGGTATTTTTTTCCAATTTAAGCCCTTTTACTCGTTTTCACTTAAAACCGAGTAGCATAAGTTGTTTAACATAATTTAAAACCTCATATTCTATCATAAAACACCAAAATACACAAATTTCAGCCATGGGTATTTTTCCAAATATGAACCCTAGGTTGAATTATTGCTAGAATAAGCTTAATCAAGTTACCGGTACTCCAAAAACGTAAAGATCATTAAAAACGGGGCTTGGAATCACTTACTATGAAACTTGAAAGTTGAAGAAACCCCAGCTATGGAGGAGAGAAAAAATCGGCAGAAACTAATTGTGAAGATGACCATTTTTGTGTTATTTTTCCCTTTTTAATTCATTTAATATCAAAATGACCAAATTACCCCTCCTTACTAAACTTTCAAAAATTCCTTCCATGTCCTAATTTTTGTCCATGAACTTAAAATTGGTCAAATTGTTATTTAAACCCTCCTAATTAATATTCCAAAGTAATTTCATACTAAAAACTTCTAGAATGCAAGTTTTGCAAATTATTCGATTTAGTCCCTAACCTCAACTTAAGCACTTTATGCATAGAATTTCATCATGAAATTTTCACACAATCATGTAATCATACCATGAACCTCAAAATAATAATAAAATAAATTTTTCTACCTCGAATTTGTGGTTTCGCAACCACTATTCCATTTA
The DNA here is from genome assembly GCF_007990345.1 of Gossypium hirsutum. Lineage (NCBI taxonomy): Eukaryota > Viridiplantae > Streptophyta > Magnoliopsida > Malvales > Malvaceae > Gossypium > Gossypium hirsutum. Next base: position 96,079,482 of record NC_053426.1, on the reverse strand, counting down.
GGCCCTATTTCGGGATGTTACATATAGGCATGTTTTATCAATTATACCATCATAAACCAATATGCCTATACGATTATCATTAATCATTTTTTTCAATCACACATCAAGCATATTAAAACCATTTTACATATCAAAACATACCATTTATAAGCCATACTAATGGCTAATTACAACTAAAATATTTATATGCCAATATTGGCTATTTAAACTTATACATGCTATTATAACCAAAATTAATTTAATATTTATACCGAAATGAGCCGATGGTTAGTGTGAGTTATCTTCGCCAAGCTTCCAACCCAACGAGCTTCCGAAGTACTATAAAATAGAAGAAATAAAACTGAGCAAACATTTATTACTTAGTAAGTCTGTATAACATGAAATTAACTTACCATTTATTTTATATTAAGGTAAGCTAACTAAACATGCCCAAACCAATTTGGCCAATTACTTAAACACATATCTTCATCAAGCATGTTAGTCGTGTATTTCTTAGAAATATCAAGGGACATATATGAACTCATAACAATAGAATTTCCATATACATATACTTTCCATATCATGAATATATAACATGTACAAACCGTTTCCATGTATTTCAGATATATTCAGTAATAATCCATTCCGAATCCATATTATCTCATATCAGAACTTTTCCCGTTGAACCATTTAAAAATCTCGATGGATACAAAGGTAGTACACACAAAGTGTACAAAATTGTAATCCGTCAAATCATATTCGAGAATACTCATACGAGCACATAAACAGGAAGTTCTTCCAAACCAAATAACAGAAAGCTCATGTGAGCTTGTAACAGGAAGATTATTCGGGCTTAATAACAAAAAGCTCATAAGAGCTTAAATCAGAAAGCTCATGCGAGCTTAATGGGTAACTCCGAAGAGCTATTATTAGGAAGCTCATGAAAGAGCTTTTAACCGGGAAGCTCTGGATATCCATATATCGGGACGCTCATAAAAGCTGTAGTGTGTTCGCAACACACGTAGGATCACTACCAATCAGAATGTTCATAGGAGCATATAAACGGGAAGCTTGGAAGAACCATGTATTAGAAAGCTCAAAAGAGCTTATATCAAGATGCTCTTGTGAGCTATGGTGTGTTCGTAACATATGCAGAACCACAACCACTTCAGGAACCCTATATCCATCTAATTTCATTTGTTCAAACGGGATTTATTTCTTGTCGGACATTGTCGAATATGTGATTTATTTTCATACTTAAAAATTATTCAAATCACATGTATATAAATCAAGCATATTACATAAATATACAATTTAGTTACAAGAACTTACCTCGACAATGTTCTTGTTTGTAGAGTACTAATCAGATACTTTTTATTTTCCTCGATTCAATTCCGTACTAAGCCTATCCGGATCTATACGAGTAAATTCAACTCAATTTAATAAAATTCACATTTAATTCCATCCAATTCACATCTTAGGAAAAATTACCATTTTACCCTTATACTTTTAATTAATTCTGATTTCGTCCCTAGGCTCGAAAAATGAAATTCATGCAATTTAATCCTTATTCCAAGCCTAGCTGATATTTATATATCACAATAACAGCCTATGTATTTCAAAAAAATTAGAATTTTTCCATAAATTTCACATCTTTTCAATTTAGTCCCTAAATCACAATTTCATGAAAATTTCCTTTACAAAAGTTGTTTATCTATCAACAACCTTTCTATTTCTACCATAAAACTTCATAATTCATGCGTATTCATCCATGGAAAAACTTTAATACTTTGATAACTTTGCAAATTTGTAGCCCCCTAAATAATTTATTTTTGATTCTGTAAATATCTGACAAAAATATCTGTCTGTTTCAGTGGTTAAGTGTTCTGGGTATGTGTGTGAGGTCTTGGGAGCAAGTCTCAGTTTTAGTAAATTCTGGTTATTTTTAGATCCAAGCCTTACCCTTTTTTAGTGGGATTATATTAAATTGTCTGTAAATTCATACCAGAATGAGCCTGCTGGTTCGAGTGGTAAGGGATTTAGTGTGTTAAAGGTCCTGTGTTTGAATCCCTGCGTTAGCGAGGGTGTATATTTTTGCTCTGTTGTCTAATAAAGTTCCGGTGGAGTTGGGTTTCTGAGAGATTTGTGAGTAGTGGGATTGTGGAAGAAATTAAGGGATTTGTGGGATATCCTTCATAATTTATTTTATTTTTTATTTCTTTTTCAAATATTTCTCTTTCTTCCCAATAGTTCCTCTAACATTTCTTCAAGCTTTCTTTTTTATTTCTGATATTTTTTCTCTTTTTCGGCAAATCCTTGTTTCCTTCTTATTTTTTAATTTTGTTGTGAATCTATCGTTCTATCGTGTCTTTGGTTTTGTCGGGTTCTCTGATCGGTTGGTAAGTATGCTTGACATACCTTTAATTTTTTTTGGGGTTAGCAATGGCAATCTATAATGATTGAGTAGTGGTAATTTGTATTTAGGAGCAGATTGTGGAGTAAGGAATTGCACTCCAATGGTTTAGCGTGCGTAAGGAGTTGTCTGTCGATGGTGGTAAGTCGATTCTATGTTGATTCTTATGTTGAATTCAATAATCAATCCGTTAAATTGTTGTTGGGTACTCTGTATTTAGGTTTTGGAAGGCTCGGGATTATTTTTACATCGAAACGGTACCAGGTGTGTACCCGAAACGCAAAAAAGAGCTTTAAAAAAAGCTAAAAAATTATTTTGTTGACCCCACACTAGCGTATGGTCACCCGTGTGGTTGGCCTTGTGCAAGACACGGCCGTCTGGTCGATGAAGACATGGCCATGCACAAGACACGGCCGTGTGGTACAGTGTGAGTGGCTGTGTGGACTATACAGGTTAGGCTAAGATGGGCATGTGGGCCCATATTTTTGAAATTTTCCCTAAGGTCATACGGGTCGTACCAATCAACTGTGGGCTACCGTAGGGTCAGTAAAGGTAACCAAACCCTAAAACTGTAGATCTGATAGTCTAATATTCTGTTCTGAGTATGATAATGCTATGCATGTCTGATTGTTCAGTTATCTGTATATAAGCATGTTGAGCATATTTAATCTGTTATTTCCATATCTATTTTATGTATTTGTTATGGGGTGGGATTTGTATATGCGGAGGAAGTGTTCTATATGGCGATCATCGCCTATATTCTGGCAGTTTGGCTGCACATTATCTGATATGTGTCATATCGGCATGATATGGTGTGTAAGGTTGGGTGGGTGTTTTTAACCCCACATGGTATGATGGGATGGTCGGAGTTTGTGTGTAGAGGATGGGGGTAGGATTCTGATTATCTAATATGTATATCTGACTCTGTTATCTGTATCTGAAATGGGCATGAGCCCGAATCAGTATCTGATTGTGTGTGAGTTATTCTACATGTTCGCATGTCTATTTATATTGGGTTACACATTGAGTTTACATAAACTCACCTCTGTTTGTCTGTTCTGTTCAGGTAATCCACAAACTTAGACGGATCGATGCGGCAGAGTCTTGCGGTGACCACTAGTCTACGAACTAAATTTAATTAATGGTTTTATTTACTAAAAGGATATTTTTGGGAGTTTTGTATTAATTGGACTCTCTGGACTGTTGATAAATTTTTGGGATTTTGATTTTTGTTTAATATTTTGTTTGGACAACACGCTAAAAAAATGATTTTTACTAAAACAAAGGTTTTTTAAAATACGATTTGTCTATTTGAAATACAACAATTTTCATAAACTGCTGCTATAAAACACGTTTTAAGAAAATTAATTAATTGAATAAAAGTTTTGACAATGGATATAAGCAAATGAGAGTTGAAAAACTAAAATGGTTTTATCATACAGACTTTGTTATCAAAATCCATTCTTTATGACACATTTGAATTCTGCTATAACGTTTAGGCCGGTTTGGGGTGTTACATTTAGTGGTATCAGAGTCAGGTTACAAAACTCAGCTGTAAATTTTGGGTCCCAAAATTTTATTTAAAAAAGAAATTGGTTTTTAATTAATTTGGATAATTTGAGAAAGTATGTGGTATACTGAGTCTTCGGTGTCGATCCTGTAAGTATCTCTGTACTTAGATAGAATTGTTCTGAAAACACTGTAGATAGTACCTTCTGAAACTGTACTAAAATAGTTAGAAACTAAAACTTCTGAAAATATTTCTAAAATTCTGATAATTTATGCATAAAATATCTGTAAAATAAATAGTGGAACTGATGAATAAAATTTTATAATATAGATAAAATTTGAAATATGCGATGAGCGCTCATGAAACTCGTGGACGTGGTATTTGTGATCGTGGTAGAGGCTATAAAGGGGCTCGAACTAAGTCTTCTTCCCTGGATAGTATGCCAAATTTATATACGAGTGAGACTGGGTCTCAAAGTTGTTCGAGTGGAGACAACACACTGTCTCAGACTATGTTGAGAATATTAGAAAGGATCACTGGATCCCAATCTGGATTTGAGGGCCGTGGGTTGGTAACTGAGTGACTTCGGTCCAATGGTGCAGAGCTATTTAGGGGTGTCACTGGAGTGGCCCCTACTGTGGCCGAGTATTGGTTGGAGGCTACAAAGACGATTATGAATGATATCGACTGTACTCCCGAGTAGAAATTTAGGGGTGCAGTCTTATTACTTCGCAATGAGGCATATCAATGATGGTTATCGGTTGAGGAGGGTACTTAGCTTGATCATCTGAATTGGGATTTTTTCAAGATTATCTTCTAGGGAAAGTATGTGGGCGTGAGCTATATAGATACTTGTAGGCGTGAGTTTATGAATCTCACGCAAGGTGATAGATCTTTGGTCGAGTATGAAGCCGAGTTTCTGAGGCTGAGCTTCTACGCTCGAGGCATGGTGGCGTCTGAATATGAGATGTGCGTCTAGTTTGAAGATGGCTTGAGGGATAATTTTAGGGTACTGAATGCTCCACACACAGAGCAGGAATTCGTGGTTCTGGTTGAGAAGACGAAGATCGTCGATGATGTTAAGCGTGTAGAGTGCCAGAAGATGGACCGAGAGAGAGGTAAGAATAAGAGGGATTTAGAGCCCTCTAGTTCTGTTCAGAGGCTTAAGAAAAAGGTCAGACCTGATGGGCCGGTTAGAGGGAGCTCTATTGCTTCTATTAGGATTCAGCCTTGTGGAGATTGTGGTAAGCACCATCCGGGCGAGTGTTGGAGGAAGATTGGGGCTTGTTTGAGGTATGGTTCTTTGGAGCACCGTATTAAAAAGTGTCTAGAGCGGGTAGATCAGATGAAAGCTTCAGGATGGTGTTCTGTGCAGCCTCATAGGGCAATTCAACAGCCACTTAGTGGCCGTGGATTGGCTAGGGGTGGTAACGGTTTGGGCCGTGGGCAAAGAGCACCGGGCAGAGGTGCCAGTTATACTGAGATGAGACAGCCTGTGTTGGTTCATGACACTCGACGCCGAAAGGATAGAGACGTTCCTAACATTATCACCGGTACGTCCTTAATTTTTGATGTACCTTATACCGCTCTTATAGACATAGGTTTTACACATTCTGATGTAGTTAGTTCTGTTTCTTAAAACTTAAAGATTTCTGTTGAGAGTACTTCTAGTGAGGTTACTGTATTAAGTCCGTTGGGGTAGTCTATTCAGGTTAATAAGCTTTATAGGGTTGTTCTGTTAGTGGTACAAGGGGTTGGTTTCCTAGAAAATCTGATGGAGCTTTCGTTTCGGGAGTTCGACTTAATTCTGGGTATGGACTGGTTGGTTAAGCACCGTGTTAGTTTGGACTACATATCTAAGAGGGTTATTCTGAGGAATGAGAATGATAAGGAAGTAGTTGTGATCGGTGAGTGTCGAGATTATCTGTCCAACGTGATCTTCACTCTTATGGCTGAGAAATTGGTTCGGAAAGGGTGTGAGGCGTATTTGGCTTACGTCAGTGTTTCTGCATCTAGGGACTCTTCTACCGGGGATATCAAAACTGTGAAGGATTTTCTAGATGTCTTTCTTGAGGAGTTACCAGGATTACCTTTGAATCGAGAAGTTGAGTTCGATATTGAGCTTTTACCGAGTACAGCTCTGGTGTCCATCACTCCCTACCGAATGGCACCGAAGGAGCTTACAGAGCTTAAGGCTCAACTTCAAGTACTTTTTGGATCATGGGTTCATCCGCCCCAATGTGTCTCCGTGGGGGCACCAGTTCTATTTGTAAAGAATAAGGATGGGACCATGAGGATTTGTATTGATTATCGACAACAGAATAAGCTGACTGTGAAGAATAAGTATCCACTTTTGAGGATCAATGATTTGTTTGATCAGTTCCGTGGGGCTTCAGTATTTTCAAATATTGATCTTCATTCTGGATATCATCAGTTGAGAGTTAAGGAAGTGGATGTTCATAAGACTGCATTTAGGACTCATTATGGGCATTACAAGTTCCTAGTTATGCCTTTCGGTCTGACGAATGCTTTGGCTGCATTCATAGTTCTGATGAATTGAGTTTTTAGCCATATCTGAATCAGTTCATCATGTTCTTCATCGATGATATTCTGGTTTACTCTAAGACCAAGGATCAGCATGATGAGCATTTTAGAGTAGTACTTCAGATTCTCCGTGACAAATTACACTACGTTAAATTGAGCAAGTGTGAGTTCTGATTGCTTGAGGTGACCTTTCTGGGGCACGTAGTGTCTGCTGAGGGAATTTGAGTTGATCCGAGGAAGATTGAGGCTGTGTTTGATCAGAAATAGCCTAAAAAAGTATAAAAAATATGTAATTTTTTAGGTCTTGCAGCTTATTATCAGCGGTTTGTGGAAGGGTTCTCTCTGATTGCAGCTCCTTTGACTAAGCTTTTGTGTAAAGGTATTCCTTTTGTTTAGACCAATACGTAGCAATCGAGTTTCAAGAAGTTCAAGTCTGTTCTAACTCAAGCTCTTGTTCTGATACAGCCTGAATCTGGTAAAGAGTTTGTTATGTATAGTGATTTATCGCATATTGGTTTGGGATGTATGTTGATGCAAGATGGTAAAGTTATAGCTTATGTGTCCCTTCAGCTTAAGACACATGAAGGGAATTATCAAACGTATGATCTTGAGTTAGCTGTTGTGGTTTTTGTGTTGAAAATGTGGAGACACTATCTGTATGGTGAGAGGTGTATTATCCATACTGATTACAAGAGCCTCAAGAACCTCATTACTCAGAAGAAGTTGAATCTTAGACAGCGACAATAGATTAAGTTGCTCAAAGATTATGATTGCATGATAGAGTATCATCCTGGTAAGGCCAATGTGGTGGCCGATGCTCTAAGTCGTAAAGTGATGGCTGATTTGAGGGTGATGTTTACTCGTCTTAGTCTGTTTGATGATGAGAGTCTGTTAGCCGAGTTGCAAGTCAAGCCGACTTGGATTAATCAGGTTTGAGTTAAGCTGTTGGGGGATTAGTCTTTGGGTTTGTGGTTCTGTCAAGTTGAAAGTGGTAGTACTTCTGACTTTGGGCTGAATAACGATGGAGTTCTATGTTTTTGGGGTTCGAATTTGTGTGTCGAATGATTCTAATTTGAGGTGGTTGTTGATTCTGAGGGAGGCGCATAGTAGCCCTTATGTTATGTATCCCGGTGGTAATAAGATGTATCACGACCTTTGTGAGTTGTACTGGTGGCCGAGTTTAAAGCGTGAGGTTACAAATTTTGTTACTCGTTATCTGACATGCCAACAGGTTAAGGTTGAGCACCAGTTGCCTTCGGGTTTGCTGCAACTCGTAAAGATCCCCTTATGGAAATAGGAACAAGTGATGATGGATTTCGTTAGTGGGTTACCCTTAACGCCCACTAAGAAGGATTCTGTTTGGGTCATCGTGGATTGATTGATCAAGTCCGCTCATTTTATTCCAGTTTGGACGGATTACTCACTGCAAAAGTTAGTGAAACTTTATATCTCTGAGATTGTAAGGTTGCATGGGTTTCCTATGTTGCTTATTTCTAATAGAGATCCTCATTTTACTTCTTGGTTTTGAAAGAAATTGCATGAGGGTAGGGGCGAAGCTAGAAAATTTTTTTAGGAGTGGCCGGATGAAATTTTAATTTTTTATAGTTTATATCTTTATAATTTGTAAATGATTAAATCGAATTTTTATAATTTTAGGGGGCCAAAGTGAAATTTTACCTTTACTAATTTAAAATTTTTTAAAAAAATTTAAGGGCCTAAAATGTAATTTTATATTTTAGGGGGGCCGGGGCCTATGCCAACCCTCTTGGCTATGCCTCTACATGAGGCTCTGGGTTGGAGATTGGATTTCAGTATTGTATTCCATCCTCAGACCAATGGTCAACATGAGAGGGCGATTCAGATACTGGAGGATGTGCTTCAAAGTTGTGTGATTGATTTCTGAGATAATTGGGAGGATTATCTGCCGCTAGCTGAGTTCACCTACAATAACAGTTTCTAGGCTAGCATCCAAATGGCAACTTACGAGGCTTTATATAGTTGTAAGTGTCGTCCTCTGCTATGTTAGAGTGAGCTAGGTAAACGTTGGGTTTTGGGTCCTAAGTTGGTTTCTGAAACCAAAGATAAGGTTAGACTGATTCGGGATCATTTAAAGGAAGCTAATGATGGACAGAAATCTTATGCAGATCTGAAGATGCGTGATATTGAGTACTCTGTGGAGGACTTCGTGTTTCTTGAGGGTTCTCCATGGAAGAAAGTTCTGAGATTCAGTCGTAAGGGCAAGTTGAGCCCTAGGTTTATTGAACCATATTAGATTTTGAAGCGTGTGGGACCGGTCGCGTATCAGTTGGACTACCTCCAGAGTTAGACTGTATCCACGATGTGTTTCACGTCTCGTTGTTGAGGCGGTATCGATCTGATCCTTCTCATGTTATCTCTGTTAAGGAGATCGAAGTTAGACCGGATTTGACTTTTGAGGATGAGCCGGTTCAAATTCTAGATCATGATATTAAGGTTTTGAGGAGGAAGTCCATTCTTTTAGCAAAGGTTTTGTGGCGGAATCATTGTACTGAAGAAGCCATATAGGAACCTGAGGACTCGATGTGTTGGTAGTATCCTCATCTGTTCTGATTAGGTAAATTTCGAGGTCAGAATTTCTTTTAAGGGGAAGAGTTGTAGCATCTGAATAATTTATTTCTGATTCTGTAAATATTTGACATAAATATCTGTCTGCTTTAGTGGTTAAGTGTTCTGGGTGTGTGTATGAGGTCTTGGGTTCAAGTTCCACTTTTAGTAAATTCTGGTTATTTTTAAATCCAAACCTTACCCTTGTTGAGTGGGCTTATATTAAATTGTCTATAAATTCATATCAGAATGAGCCTGCTAGTTCGAGTGGTAAGAGAGTTAGTGTGTTAGAGGTCTTGTGTTCGAATCCCTACGTTAGTGAGGGTGTTATATTTTTGCTCTGTTATCTGATTGAGTTTCGGTGAAGTTGGGTTTCTGAGGGAGTTGTGAGTAGTAGGATTGTGGAGGAAATTAAGGGATTTGTAGGATATCCTTCATAATTTATTTTATTTTTATTTCTTTTTCAAATATTTTCTCTTTCTTCCCAAAGTTCCTCTAACGTTTCTTCAAGCTTTCTCTGTTATTTCTGATTTTTCCCTTTTTTTGGCAAATCCTTGTTTCGTTCTTATTCTTTAATTCTATTGTGAATCTATCGTTCTATCGTGTATTTGGTCTTGTCGGTTCTCTGATCGGTTGGTAAGTATGCTTGACATACCTTTAACTTTTTGTTGGGATTTTAGCAATGGCAATCTATAGTGATTAAATAGTGGTAATTTGTGTTTAGGAGTAGATTGTGGAGCAAGGAATTGCACTCCAACAGTTTTGCGTGCGTAAGGGGTTGTCTGTCGACGGAGGTAAGTCAGTTCCATGTTGATTCTTATGTCGAATTCAATAATCAATCCGCTAAATTGTTGTTGGGTACTCTGTATTTAGGTTTTAGAAGGCTCAGGATTATTTTTGCATCGTAACGATACCAGGTGTGTACCTGAAACGTAAAAAAATGAGCTTCGATGAAAGCTAAAAAATTGTTTTGTCGATGCCACACGGGCTTGTGGTCACCTGTGTGGTTGGCCATGTGCGAGACACATTCGTGTGTTCGATGAAGACATGGTCGTATGCAAGACATGGCCGTATGGTGTAATGTGTGTGGCTGTGTGCGCCATACGAGTTCGGCCAAGATAGGCATGTAGGCCACACAAGCTTGTAGGTTTTACGCCAGACCGTGTGAGCCACACGGGCAAAGCCAATCTGGGCGTATGGGCCATACGGGCGTGTGGGCCCACATTTTTAAAACTTTCCCTAGCCCACTATAGGGTTGGTAAGGGCTACCTAAACCCTAAAACTATAGATCTGATAGTCTGATATTCTGTTCTGAGTATGATAATGCTATGCATGTCTGATTGTTTCGTTATCTGTATATAAGCATGTTGAGCATATTTAATCTGTTATTTCCATATCTGTTTTCTGTATCTGTTATGGGGTAGGATTTGTATATGTGGAAGAAATGTTCTGTATGGTGATCATCGTTTATATTCTGGCAGCTTAGATGTATATTATCTAATATATGTTGTATTGGCACGATATGGTGTGTAAGGTTGGGTGGGTGTTTTTAACCCTACATGGTGTGATGGGATGGTTGAAGTTGGTGTGTAAAGGATGGGGGTAGGATTCTGATTATCTGATCTTTATATCTGACTCTTTATCTGTATCTGAAATGGGCATGAGCCCGAATCTGTATCTAATTGTGTGTGAGTTATTCTGCATGTTTGCATGTCTATTTCTGTTGAGTTATACACTGAGTTTACGTAAACTCACCTCTGTTTTTCTGTTCTGTTCAGGTAAACCACAGACTTAGACGGACCGGTGTGGCAGAGTCTTGCGGTGACCACTAGTCTACGAACTAAATTTAATTAATGGTTTTATTTACTTAAAGGATATTTCTGGGAGTTTTTTATTAATTGGACTCTCTGGACTGTTGATTAAATTTTTAGAATTTGGATTTTTGTTTAATATTTTGCTTGGACAACTAGCTAAAAATACGATTTTTACTAAAACAAAGATTTTCTAAAATACAATCTGTCTATTTGAAATACAACGGTTTTCATAAATTGATGCTATAAGACACATCTTAAGGCAAGTTAATTAATTGAATAAACATTTTGACAATGGATATAAGCAAATAATTGTTGAAAAACTGAAATGGTTTTATCATACAAACTTTGTTATCAAAACCCATTCTTTGCGACACCTCCGGATTCGGCCATAATGTCTAGGTCGAGTTTGGGGTGTTACATAACTAGTCCCCCTGAATAGCTAGATTAGGTTATTACGATTCGGAAATATAAAAATTACTAGAAGTAGGATAAGAAAACATACCTAATTAAGCCAACAAAGTTTGCTTGAACTCTTTTCTCTTAGTTAAGGTTTCCATGTATTTTTAATTTGGGGAAGATGATGAAATAAGATAATATTAGTTTATTATCATCTTTAATTATTTCAATTTCCAATTTAGTCCTTTTTTTTTCTAATTTTCCATGGATGATTCATCAAACTTATCTACTAACTCCTCTTAATGGTCTATTTGTCATATAAGGACCTCAAATTTTGAATTCCATAGCTATTTGATACTTGTAGCTAATAGAACTCAACTTTTGTATTTTATGCAATTTAGTCCTTTAATAAATTAGACATGTAATCTGTAAAATTTTCTTAATGAAATTTTCTTAAATTATTTCTATCATAATGCAAACCATGCATTAATATTAAAATAATTTTCTTTCTAACTCAAATTTGGGGTCTAGAAACCACTATTCTGATTTCACTGAAAACGGGTTGTTACAATTTATGTATTAGAAAATGAGGAATCTAATCTTCCTATATATATATATTGGAGTATCCTACTTGTAATGATGATGGAAAATAAGAGAAATGCAATAGAAATCTCCCTTTTATTCTCATTTATTATTCTTGTGTTCTTTGCATCATTATTATTATTTTATAACACGTTATTAGCACGAGCTTGCCCAATAGGATTCAACATTCCGTTGGAAAACAAGTAATCTAGATGTATAACATCTTTATTGAAGCAACAATCCTAAAGTATGTGATTTTCTATGCGTGCTTGAATGATTTTGAGATTCCAATATTCTTAATGAAAAAAAAAGTTAAAAATGATGCTCATTTTTTTCTTCGTATTTAAGTATGAATTTATGTTTTATATATTCCATGTTATGCTTTTTTATAACTTAAGACTTTGAATAAGATTGAAGTATCAACAACTTCAACTTTTTTGCTTAAATATGTATATATTTCATAACATATGTCATTGATGTTATTGATATGATAACTACGTTGCCTATTAAATTATTTCTAATAGAGCTACACATGATTTGTGAGTACAAATGAATTTCAATTTTTATATAGACAAAGCAAAAACAATTGTTTTTTACCAACATCATCTACATGAAGGATTAAAAATGAAATATTTAATTGCGAAAGATCCTCTTGACTCTTGAATTACGTAATAATTTGAAAGAATGATTAAACCATTAGAAAATGATAATACTTTTTAAAGCTTGTTATGTTTGAAATATTTTATGTGCTCCTGCAGCAACAATATTGTGAAAAAGACTTTAAAAAAGTATTTTAAAATGATTTCATGCCTTCTAGTGAAAAACGCTCCATTCCTTGAAGTGAATATAATAATACATAACAATTATGAAAAATCAAAATATAGAGATTGTGGTTGTCGTTGTAATTGAGGATGTAGTTAGAGACATATTGATAATTGTTATCATGGTGGTTATAATAATGATACTTCTAACCACTAGAAAAAGAATAATACATAAAAAACAAGAAAATGGTGGTCAAAATATTCGAGTGTTATTAAAAATTCATGCTACCAATGTGGTATGAAAATGTATTGGTCACATAAATGTCCGTATGTTTAAGCATCTAGTAAAATTTTATCAAAGCATCCATTAAAAAGAAAGGAAATAATATTGAGACAAATTTCGTTGTCCCAAAATGATGAAATGGAGGATAATTTTTCGGCAAAAGATGAAAATTTTCAATATGAAGCTAAAGCTGACCATGTATACAAGGACGATTAATATGTTTTTAGTTTGTGTCAAAATTTTATTGGGATCCAAGCATTGAAATTTAATTATTTGATGTAAGAATCATTAGAATCAATGTCTGTTTGATATTTGCTTGCAGATGATCTCTTTCTCTTCATTACGAAGGATGCTCAGAATCACTACTTCTCATCTATGGTAACCTAAGTCTGTTTAATCAACTTCTTTTAAAATTTCATTTGATTTCTATTACGAAGTTCAATTTATAAAACTCTATGAATTTATAAAACTCTTCATGCATTTAGTTATTGGGATGTTCATGTGGAGATAAATGTTTTTATTTTTTTTATTTTCAATAGAACTGATTAGTTTAATTTTAATTTTGATTAATATATATGATTATTGCGAAATGGAAGTAAAAATACTTACCTGTCATGAAATTTGAGATATCCGCCCTGTCTGGATAGTTTCATGATTAAGGTAGAGGTTAGAATATGTTTATGTTTAAACCTTTATAGCTGTAAAGATACTTTAATCTGGCTTTATAATATTTTGCATTTTGTTGTGTTATGGTATATAAAAAAATATCATCTAACCATAGTGATTTATTAGTTACATGAATTTATTATTTGTTATGTTTAATATATGTTTTATTTATACCTATTCATTTTATTTTTATATGAATAATAAAGTTTTTGAAGATAATTTTTTTTATCATTCACGTTGAAAAGAAGTGCAAAAGTATATATTATTTAAAATAAATTAAACATTCATAAATGTTATATAATAAAATGATTACATACTCCTGAATAGCTAATATTGCATCAAACTATAAAAAGCTCTTTAAGAGCTAATATTTTACCTCCTTGTGATGCAAAATTTTATAAAATATAATATTATTATTTTAGATCAAGAAGATATAAGCTAAAGGAAATATTTATGTGTTATACATTAAAACCATAGATAGAAATAACAAGAGATACTCATGTATTTGTATTATATATATTCCCTGAAGGAATACATTACACTTATATGAATGACATATGAGATAGTGAAAAGAAGTTCATAGTGTTGCTATAACCGGTTAGACCATCCCGAGTCAATGATGATGCAAAACAGTTTGATGAAAATTTATATTATTTTATTGAATAATTAGAAGTTATATTTTAATAATTGTCATCAATACTAATTCTTTGGAGAAAATATTGAACTACCACCGACTAAAGTTAGAGGTCGGTTGCATTTTTAGATGATAACCAAATAATATGTCACATCCTGAAAACCGGGTTAGTAGGAATTGGGTCAGTGAAACCAAGAGTGGTCACATCCTGTTGTTTTTGAATTAAGGTTGTAGGAATCGTGTAAATTAATTTGATCTGGTTCAGTGGTTAGGTGTTCTAGTTATGTGTTTGAGGATTTGTGTTCAATTTCTTTTCCCTTTGGAATATTTCCATTAATTTTGAAATTATATCCGACTTGTTTCGTAAGGGTTATATTTTATTTTTGTTTAATTGTTAACAAGAATGAGTATGTTGGTTTAGTGGTAAGGTCTTAGCTTATTTTTAGGTCTCGAGTTCGAAAATCGTTGTGTTAAAATGAAATTAACTTTTGTTTTCTTTCTGCTGTGCGACCCATAGTATCAGTAAGTTATTAAATTTAAACTCCTAACAATCTGATAGGTTATCAAGAAATCAAAATTGATTCAATTAATGTTTTTATTTTTTTAGTTTATTTTTTGAAAAAAACAAGAAATTATTCCTCGTATTACTCTCCATTGCTTGCGGTCCCACTCCTCCCACTTTCTTGATTTTCATTTTTGTTGGGGGGGGGGTTCAAGTCTATGTAAGAGGGAATCTTAGCTAGTGCGTATTAAATTTTTGGTAGCAACTTTTTAATTTCTATTCACAGTTTAGGTTTACAATTTTATTCTTGATATCTTTTAAAAGGTAAACGATGTTCAATCAATCCCTTACCTACTGGGATCTAAAGATTTTACCAATCTCTTATTATCATCTATTCCATGGTGAGTTTCATAAACTTTGAGTTAATTATTCTATTGACGACTATTTATGAATTTGTAGGAGAAACGATATATTAATTTTATGTTTTAAATTCAATGCGTTGAAAATTTTTAGGCTGCATTTCATTATTATGGTTCTTCTTGGGCTTGGTCAATTGCTTGCATTTGGCATAAGCTTCCAAGATTCTTTAAATTGTGAAGTGTTGTTCATGTGAGGGCATAGTTAACAGTCTCTATGTTGATAACACGGTTTTTACAACAAATATGTATTACGCATGGTAAAAAATAACTTGCAAATTTCGAAGTCTTCTGTAAATATATTTTGATTTCGCCCTCATGATATTTTGTGGGCCTTCTATGCTTATCATTAAGCCTCATGTGATGATGATTTTCTTTTAAGTTTAATCGGTCTCCTTTTTAAAAATTTAACATTTGCAATATTTAATTTTTAAACTTTATATGGAAATTATTGATTAGTTTTATAAAATACGTTTGTTTATTCAGATTCTCTTCTCCTTTTCCTTCTCCTATCAATTTTCCATAATTTCACGTGGGTAATCTCTTGTTATCTTCCCTTGTTTATTTTCTTTAGTGTCATCCAGACCTTGATTCCTCATAGTGGCGTTGGCAATTCTATGTTTTCATCACTGGTCGTGTGTGCTTTGGAACTTCATTGAAAATAGCAAGATATGTAACTCGCTAGCATTCTAGTTGTTGTTTAACCACTAATTTTTTTTGGAGAATCGTAATTGTTGCTGTTGTGTCTACATCGTATTACAGTCAAGTGTGTGACTCGAACTTATAAAAATGAAGATCGACAAAAAGTCGAAAAACTCATTGTTGACGTCACATGGCCATGCGCCAGGCTGTGTGGCAGCCTCACTGTATGGGTTGTTTGGGCCGTGTGGGCCCATTTTCTAAAAAAATTCACCTAGGCCCATTTGACTTTAGAATTTGTAATTAGACCTTCTGTGGGGTCTGCTTGGTAAATAAGACTTGAAATGTGACATCTATTATATGTGTCTGTAAGTGCTATGGGTAAGGTATGTGAAAAATATATTTACGTTTCGTGTTCTAATAATTCTGAAAGCATGATTACATATGATACACATGACTTGGATTAATAAACTCTGTGTAGGCTATATGATATAATCTGTGTCAATGAAATTTACATAAGCATGTCATATTTCTAATACGTTACGAATATATGTTAGCATGTTATTGCATGTGCATTGGGGTGGGATTTGATATGTGATGGAGGAAGTGTATTTTGGCATTATTACTGCAACTTTGGCGGTTAAACCGCAATATCTATCTGGCAGCTCTGCTACACCTTTATGAGTGGCATATCAGTACGATCTAATGTGATTGGATGGATGGACTCTTGTAGTCCTATTTGGTGTGATTGATTGGATGGAGTTGGTGTGTAATGGATAGGGGTAAGATCTGTGTCTGCATTTGTATTTGAATCTAAATATGCATCTATATCTATTTCTGATTATGAAAATACATCTAATTTTGTATACGAGAATATGTTTGAATATGTATCTGAAAACGTATATGTTTATTATTATTTTATTTTTTGTATCTGATTTGTTGTTTGGGATGTGTTACACACTAAGCTTTATAGCTCACCCTTTTGTTTTATCTCTGACTTTTTAGGTAATCATTAAGTTTAGGATCAGATGGCGTGCGAGATCTTGGATTGATTTCTCGTTTAAGTTGGTTTGATTATTTTTAATTAATCAAGTTTTTCGGACTTTTGATTTTTGGACTAAGTTTTCAGTGTTAGTTTTGTTTTTGGGTATTTGCTTTGATCGCCGTTTTTTTTTTATATTTTAACATGAAATTGCAAATCATACAATTTATCAAATTAGAATCCAGTTTTTAAAAATTAAAACTTTGAATTTTTCGCTACGAAACTAAATAAGTCATCAAGTGATTTTACTGGAAGATAAGTGTTTCGAACATAAGATTTGACTAAAATATGTAAGAGTTTTTGCTATACTTATACTTACGAAACACACACTGAAAACAAAATTTTTCAAACTTGAGATTTCCTAAAACTTATATGAGCTTAGCTAAATTAAGATTTCAGATCACACGATTTTTAAGATGGATTTTAATTGTTTTTCAAATGAGTCGATGTAACTCCTCCAGATTTGGCCATAACGTTTAGGCTGAGTTTGGGGTGTTACATAATATATGAGCTCATGTATCGGATGTGTACAACCCGAAGTTTGCGATATTATTTCTTGAAATAATTTGATTATGCACAATCTCTATAATATGCAATTTGTGCTAACAATGCTGGTGCATTATATCCCAAGCTTGATTTTCATAGTTTTAGCTAGGATAATATTAAGTTGTTTATGCCTATATATGTTATACTTAATGGTTAGAAAATTATGTCTCCATTTAATTGCTTAACCATTAATGTAATGCCCTGAATAATTTATTTTTGTTTCTGTACATCCTAACATAAAATAAGAATCTGCTTCAATGGTTAAGTGATGTGGGTGTGTGTTTGTGGTCTTGGGTTCAAGTCCCATTTATGGAAAACTTTGTTATTTTTATCCTAACCTTATCCCTGCTAGGTAAGCTTATGTGATATTCTTTGTAAACTCATATCAGAATGAGTTTACTGGTTCGAGTGGTAAAGAGTTAGTTTGTTGGAGGTCTTGTGTTTGAATCTTAGCGTGAGCATGAGTGATAATTTTTGTTTCGGTTGGCTGAGAGAGTTTGGATGGTCTTGAAATTCTGAGTTGGTTGGGTTGTTAGTGGATGCAGTAGGATTGTGTCCAATTAATCAATTTTATCTTTATCTTCTTTCTTTTTTCTCTCTTCCCAAATACCTTTTGACGTTTCTTCTCCAAATTCATTTTCCAAACATTTTCTCTTTTTATTTCTTCTTTCTTTGATTTTTGTTTACTATACTGTCGTTCAATCATTATGTTTTGGGTCTGTAATCCCTGCTCGAACTGTGGTAGGTAGGTATTCTTGAAGTTTTGTGCAATTAGGTATCATTTTCAGGTGTGTTAATATGGTGAATTCTTGTGTAGGTGTTAATCAAGGGGATCAAAATTCATCTTCTATCGTGTATCATGTTTGGGTTATCGTAACTGTTTTGGTAAGTGATTGAGCCTTTCGATTGAGTTAAATTTTCAAGTATGTCGATAGGGGTTTTCATAGATTGGTGTTTCAATACTTGAAATTGATCGATTGAATGGTGTTTTTTTAGGTTGGAAGGGCTATGGATTGCTTACGCATAAAAAATGAACCAAGTGTGTACCCTAAACATGAAAAATCAAGGTTCAGTGAAAGCAGAAAAAGGGCATTGTCGACGCCACATGGGTGTATGCCCGGCCGTGTGACTAATGAATGTGTGGCCGTATGTTTGACACAGTCGTGTGACGGTGTGAGTGTGGCCGTATGGGCCACACAGGTTAGGCCAGGTTGGGCGTGTAGGTTTTGGGCTAGGCCGTGTAAGCCACACGGGCAAGGCGAATTTGGGCGTGTGGGCCATACGTGCATGTGGGCCCAAAATTCTAAAATTTTCCCTAGGGTCACACGAGACATTCCAATTGACTGTAGGCCTATCGTATGGTCGGTAAGGGCTAATCAAACCCTTTTTATGTGATCTGGTATTCTGATAGTCTGATCCGAGTAGAAATTGATATGTATTTTTGATCGTACTGTTTAAATATGTATATTATCTGTATATAAGCATGTTAAGCATGTTAAATCTGTTAATTCTGTATCTGTATTATGTATCTGGGTTTGGGGTGGGATTTGTATGTGCGGGGGAAGTGATCTGTACGGCGACCTTACGCCTATATTTTGGTTACTTGACTGCATATTATTCTGTTATGTTTCGCATCAACACTATATGGTATGCAGAGATGGGTGGGTTTTTTTAACCCCACATGGTGTGATGGGATGGTCGGAGATGGTGTGTATAGGATGGAGGTAGGATTCTGTATATCTGTTCTATTTATCTGATTCTGATATTTGTATCTGTTATGGACTTAGGTCTGACTCTGTATTTGATTGTACATGAAATTTTGTGTATGTCCACGACTATTTCTTTTAGGTTACACACTGAGTTTACGAAGACTCACATCTACTGTCCGTTCTATTCAGGTAGTCCATAGACATAGGCGGGTCGGTGCGACTAAGGCTCAGCGGTGACCACTTGAGGAGAAACTATTTTCATTATTATAATTTAATGGTTTTCGTGAGAGTTTTGTAATTTTTGGACTCTCCAGACTTTTGGACTATTTGGTTTGGATACGTTATGATTTTTAAACTGCAACGATTTGACAAAATATCATTTTTACGCAAACAAATGGTTTTTGAAACGGTTTTTCATATGGCTTATAATTCTGGTTAACTAGCGTGGTTTTGATTTAAATGGTTTTTCAAACTTCCGCTGTGAAATTAATTGGTTAACCTTAAAAGGTAACTTGTAATGGTTAGTAATAAATATATAAATGAATATGTTTTATTAAACTTGGACAATTTATAGAAGTATCTTCGGTTTCAAAACCCTTCTTCGTGGCACTCCCGGATTCGACCATAACGTCTAGGTTGGGTTTGGGGTGTTACAATTAATATAAGAATAATTTTACAATAAGCATCTAATTTTATTTGTATCAAGCCAACATGTAAGAAATATTTGTATCATGAGAATTGACTTTCATTTATAAGCCAATAGATTTCATCTAAAAATATTTGGATGTGCAATATCTATTTTATGTTCCACCATAATGCACTAAAATGAATCATCAAGTATGAAGTTGAGAAAAATTAGAATTTTCATTAGATGTTAAAAGTTGAAAGGAGATATATTTATAATTTTGAAAAAATATTGTTGATAGGTGTCAAAAGTAACATGTTTTATCCCCATTCTTAATGTGTTTTTAGGTGATTATTCGATGTTAATTGTGAATTTTATGCTCCTAATCCATTAAATTCAAGTTTTTATACTTAGGAAAGCATTTGGGAGCAAAATGAGTGAAAAACAAGTGACAATTGGAAAATCAAAAAATCGGAGCAAGTTATAGGAGCCACATGGGATGGACCCTTCCACTAGAGGTGAGTAAAATTTGCCTCGACTCAAAAAAATTGAAAAAAAAATTCGAATTTCGAGTTAATCGAATTATTTGAGTCAACTCGAATTTTTTTTCGAATTTTGAGTTCGAATCGAGTTGAGTTTTCGAATTCGAATAACTCGAATAATTCGAATAATTCGAATATTAAACTATAATATTTTACATTTTTACCCCAAACTCTCAAACCTTTTTATTTTTCCCTCAAAACTTTTACTCCTTCTCACTTTCCCCCAAAACTTTTACCCTCCTCCTATCCCAACCCCCCATCTATCCAAAATCCATTTCCCACCAAAATTTTACTCTCTCATTTACTTTTCCTCAAAATTTTACTCCTAAAAACCCTTAAAACTTTTTATTTTCCCCCTAAATTTTTACTCCCTCCTACTTTCTCCCCAAAACTTTTACTTCCTTCCCATCCCACCCCCCATCTTCCCCAAAACCATCCCTCTTATTTTTTTAATATTTTCCCTCCAAAATTTTACTCCCCCTATTTACTTTCCCTCAAACTTTTATTCTCCAAAAATTTTTATTTTCCCTCTAAACTTTTACTTCTCACTCTTTACTCCCAAATAAAAAATCAAAATTATCCCAAAAAAAATCTCTAATCATAAATAGTAATAATTTTATTTATATCTACTATTTAATTATTAAATTAAATTAAATTTCACATTTTATATTATTTATATTATTGAATTGTTTAGTCATATTGAATATTTATATTAAAATTGAATTATTAATGATGCCATAAAATATTCGTGTTAAAATTTTATATTGGTACCAATTTCATATTTTATCTTTAAAATAATTTTTATTAAAAAACCATATTTTTACATTTAATATATTTTTTAATTCAAAAATACATAGTGACAAGAATATGAAGATAATTGAAACAACTAAGCAAGCAAATAAGCTAATTCGTATATAAAAGAATAGTAAATAAATTATGAGGTGATGAAAGGTAATAAAAAATTTGATTATGGTGGACAAATTTTATTATAATGGGTGACAGTGGTTACAAGGATCCAAAATTATTTTTTAAAATTTAACTCGAACAAATATATTCGATTCAATTCGATTCGAATTCCATCTCACTCGACTCGATTCGAGAAAATTTCAAATCAAGTTAGGATGATAAAATATGATTCGTCAACTCGATTAACTCGAAAATTTTTCATTCGATTCGATCGAACGCTCACCCCTACCTTCCACACAACCTAGAAAAACGATTGTGTGACCACACGGGCTGCCACAGGACCATTTGGCAGACCGTGTCGATTTCGCGTATTGCACTCCAAACAGCAGAAAAATGTAATTTTTAGGATTTTTCGGGCATTCTAAGACCTATATATGACAAAAATAAGAAGATATGAGAGAGTCGTCATAGAATACTTAAGAAAACAACTGGAAAAACTCCATTGAAGTGGATTCTGAAATATATTTCCATCACGATTGAAGACTCATTTTTGATTTCTTTGGAGATTATTATGAGTTTCTTTGTTTCTTGTGGTTATATTGTATTTTGGATGTTTATAGTTGTTAGCATGAACTAATTTGCAAAATAACTAAAGAGATGAACCCTAAAATGGATTCTGTCGTTTGATTTTTATTTTACGCAATTAGGACTTAGATCTTATTCTCAATTATGTGTGCTTAATTCTTAGTTTAATATTTCTAGACTATTAATTCATGTTTGATGTGCTTAAATCAGAAGAGAAATAAACCTTATTTAAGAGTAGATCTAGCGTAATTGAGTGGAGTTGCATGCAATCTTAGAAATAGGACGACATAAATCTACCAGATTATATTCAAATCTAATAGGGGAATCCATAGATTGAGTTAATGCAATAATAGGTGTTTTAATTAGAAAGAAATTTCAATTAATCAACCTAGAGTCAGTTGCTCTTATTCTTGAAGAGAGATATTAACATACTTTAAAGATTTCTACGGATTAAGATACTAAGTGAAGAAATTGTGCATTTTAGATTGATAGTGACAGATGAAACCTAGGTGAATTGTTTCCTAGGTATTTTTTCGATTATTTTCCTGATTTGTTCTTTGTTGTGTTCGTAGTTAATTAATTTAGTTAATTTTAGTTTTCAATCAATCGCTCAAATTTATCGGTTAAATAATAAAAAGACGGTAATTACTAGTACTTTTAGTTTTTATAGGAATGATATCTTTGCTCACGGTAGTTATACTATTAATTAATAGGTGCACTTGCCTTAGTTGGATTTTCAGTTGATTTACAATTGCATCAAGTTTTTGGCGCCGTTGCCGAGGATTAAAATATTAGGAAAATTTTATTTCTATTAATTTAGCAATTTTATTTTAATATTTTTGTTTTAAATTTAATTCTTACATTCTAATTTTTCATTTGTTTGATTTTAACAGGTTCTTTTGGTTTATGACTAGAGGAAGCCCATTGGAACCATTAATTTTTGACAATAAGATTAAAAGAAATGCTCGTAGAAATCGGACAAAAGTTAAAGAATTAAGGCAATATCAACAGATTTTAATAAATGATCAAGAGGAAAAAGATATTACTATGAAGATGGATAATCAAAATAATCAGCAGCCTCTTGCACCTCCTACTCCTCGTACTATGTATGATTAGGCTAATCCTACTCTAATTGGGGTTAAATCAAGTATCATCAGACCGACTATTACTGCAAACAATTTTGAGCTGAAGCTGAACACAATTTAGATGGTATAACAGTATGTTTAGTTTGATGGGTTGTAAGATGAAGATCCAGATGCTTATTTGGCTAACTTTATAGAGATTTGCAACACTTTCAAGATCAACGGTGTTACTGATGACATCATAACTTTATAGTTATTCCTATTCTATTTGAGGAGCAAGGCAACGCAGTGGTTGAATTCACTTTCATGGGGTTCTATCACGACTTGGGATCAAATGACTGAGAAGTTCCTCTTGAAGTACTTCCCACCGGCTAAAACAACTAAGTTGATAAACGACATCTATTCTTTTGCACAAATTGATTTGGAGATATTATATAATGTTGATAGTTAGTATTTAACAACAACATTGGCGTGACTATTAACATATGTCATGTCAGCAAAAAATAAAAAAATACTTTTAAAATAAGTACACAATAAACCAGATCCATTTGTTTAAATTTATTTTATAAGTATAAAAAAGTTTAAAATAATTAAAATTTATAATAATTATTAAAAATTAATTAAAAATCATAAAATTTATAAACAAATTTATTAAAACCATTAAAAATTGGAAATTATATAAGAATTGTTAGAAATGAATTAAAAACCATAAAATTTAATAAGAAAAGAAATCACTATTTTATAAAAATTATTTTTCTCATTTTTATGAAATTATTTGACTAATAGAACTTGTGCAAATTAAAAAATGAGAGGCAAAAATATTACAAAAATTGCTAATCTTAATTTTATTATATAATTTGTTATTGTTCATTTTTTGATTTAAAATATAAAAAATAATAAATTTGTTATAAAATAAAGAGAGATAGGGAGAATAAAGAACAAAGAAAATATAAAAGTAAGAGAGGATGTACTTTATTTATAGGTATAAGAAGTATAAAAGAAGTAGAGATCTAATTCTAATAACTATTAGAATTTAAAGTACATCAAAACTTTATCTTGATCATGATGGACATCCACTTAATAAGATATTCATAACACTCCCCCTTAGATGTTCATTTGTAGATAATGTGTCTCGTTAAAACCTTATTAGGAAAAACCTTGTGGGATAAAAACCTAATGAAAGGAAAAAAAGTACGTAATCTTCTATTATAAGTTGCCTTATTAAAAACCTTTATTAGGAAAACCCAATGGGACAAAACCTTGTTAAAGGAAAATAGTACAACTTGTTTTAGACTCCCTCTAATGGCAACATTACATTATATCTTTGAGTTGGTGCATTCCAATCTTGTATAGTAGTCTTTCAAATGTTGAAGTTGGCAATGCCTTAATAAAAGACATGATAAATTATCACAAGAATGAACTTTTTGAACATTTATATCACCTCTTTTCTCAATATCATGGTTGAAGAATAATTTTGGCAAAATATATTTCGTTCTATCACCTTTAATGTAACCACCCTTCAATTGAGCCATACATGTTGCATTATCTTCATATAAGATAGTTGGCATCTTTTCCTATAAAGGCAAATTGCATATCTTCTGGATATGTTGGGTCAATAATCTTAGCCAAACACACTCTCGACTTGCTCATGCATTGCAATTATTTTTGCATGATTTGAAGAAGCAACAACTAATGTTTGCTTTGTACGAGAAACTTAGACATTGATAATTCATTTCAAGTACTTTATAAATCCAACTTTTATCTTCTCCCCCTAGTGTTAGGAAAACTAACAACTCATGTCATAATTAAATCTCAAATTAATAGCTCAAAAATATTATAAGGAGACTCATATAAACATACATTCTTAATCTCTTATTATGACCTATCTTTGTGCGTTGTGGTGGAACAGTTGGAACATATACTGCACATCCAAAAATTGTAATATGGGAAATATTTGGCTCTTGACCAAAAATCAATTGCAATGGGGAGTTTTTATAATTTATTGGTTTGATGAATACAACATGTAAGTCAATACAATCTCATGTTGAAATAGAAAATTTTGTTCTCATATATTGATTTAGCTATTAGTTGGAGACATTTGATAAACAGTTCAGCTAAATCATTTTGTATGTGAACATGAGCTACAGGATGTTCAACTTTTATCCCAACTGACATGCAATAATCATTGAAAACTTGGGATGTAAACTCACTAATAGCAAGATGAAATGTTTTAATTGCATAATCTGAAATTAATCATTTAAATAAGCAATCTTACAAACGACATGTTGCAAGTTGATAATGCATGTGATTATTTTGTATATGCATCTACCAAAATCATATAATATCAAAACCATCCACATAGTGGATGAATGGGCCCATATTCATTTCGGAAATGTAAGACATTAAATCTCAACTTTAACTAGTGAGTTTCTAAGAATCAATTTTCATTGACAACAAGCAACAAATGAGAATTCTTTAAATTAAAGAATCTTATGGTTCTTTAATGAATGTCCATATGAAATCTCAATTAATTTTCGCATCATATATGATCCAAGATGACGTAACTGGTCACGCCAAGTAGTAAATGCATTTGTATTAGTAAACTTCTAGTTTACTTTAACATGTGTTTCAATTGTACTAAATTGTAACAAATTGATAATTTTATTATCATTCCTTTTAATTTGTATCCATATATAAGTATTATTGTGACATTTACTACTGGAAATGTCTAAATCAATTTGAAGTCTATAATGCCACTAAATCAATAAATATAATTTCCAAATAATTATATGCATTATTTGCTTCAGGGAATATGTCAAAATCTTCAGATGCCCAAAAAACTATTAATAGCAAACTTTGAGAGTGAGTCTTATTTTCCAGGTGTACAACAGTTACATAACCAATGACTTTTCCTACATAAGTTTTCTCTCTTGTAAGTTCTCATCAGTAATATTTTACAACATAATTTTAATTCAGAACTTATTTTGAATATTGTAGAGTTATTGAAACACCCCCTAACCCTTATCCGTCCCTGGAATAAGATTACTGGGCATTACCAGTCAATACAGTTCAATTACGGACATAAATTAAGATAATTATTTACACTTATCCTAAATTTAACATATCATCCCTTTAATGGGCCTTCGAAGTCCAATATGAACAGTAAAATTAATTTGGGACTAATTTAAAATCACTACAAATTTTTCTGAAAATTTCAAAATTTTCCTATCGAATAGTACCCACACACCCGTGTGGTCTAAGGGACATGCCCGTGTCCTTTACCCATATAACTCTCTGACTTATTACTTATGAAAAAATTAGTTTCACACGGCCAAGACACACACCGGTGTGCCAGGCCGTGTGGACTCAAAATGAGTCTTACAATTCAAGTTTACCAATCTTGTAAATCATAAACCACAAGCAATTCAATTTCTAAACTTTTAACATGTTATATAATCAACCGTAATCATTTGTAACAATATTTACAATAATATCCCAAAATAACCACTTTTAACATCCAAGGTACATGTCATTTACCAAAGGAAAGTACTTTACCACTTTGATTTCGGGATCGGCTTGGATGCTGAGTCGTTAATCACTTTCGTATCTAACTTGCGCACAGAAACAAACCGTACACTGAGTATGCACTTAGTGGTATTTCTATAATCCAAACACTTAACAATATATCATACACTTAAATCATATGTCAATCAAAATTATATATATATTCATTACAAAAATTAAATCTTTTATAACTCACTCAATTTTTTTTCTCATCTACTAACCCGATTAGCTTTCAAAATAAATTCACAAATCATTTGAAAAATAATATTTTCTATTCATATCTAGTTCAGAGATACTAAATTCACATGTCTCACTCATACTTCAGTTCACTGTTCAATATCAATAAATAATATTTAGCTATTCATTTCTTAATCAGTAATCTGTTTTATTCCAAGCTCATTATCAATCAATATTTTTCAATATCAATCAATTTATCAATATCATTCAATAACAGGCAATATTTTTCAGTAGCAATCAATTGATCTTTATTATTCAGTAACAGTCAACCATTAGAGGAATCAGTCATTCAGTACTTTTATTTACCCCTATTAACATGACTCGGACATAGACGGATACACGGATCCAACCAACACACCAGTACGGCACTCAGTGTCTCATCGACTATGCCGAAATAAATAGTAACAGTACGGTACTCAGTACCTCATCAGATTAATCCGAAGTAATAGTAACAGTATGACACACAAGGTGCCTCATCGACTTAAAGTCGAAGTAACAGTGTGACACTTATAGTGCCTCATCGACTAAAGGTCGAAGTGTCCCCGAATCCTATGGCATGCCAACTATATCTGACTTAGCCCGAATACTGTTAATAGGGTTTTCAATTTCACTTTCAATTTTTTTCAACCAATACACATTTCAATTAATCACATATATTCTCAAATCGATACAATTCACTTTACTTTTCAATAACAAATATTTAAATTTCACAATAATCACATATTCATAATTAATTTCATCACATTCCCGATCAATATATTTTTCAAATATAACATACATCCAATATTCAATTTTCATATCAACCACATATATCCATATAAATTCAATTCAATAACAATTACTAATACTTACCTTAATTACTTACAATAACATATAAACCAGAATATAACAGTTAATAATTACAATTTAGATTAATTACCTATTCAATTTAAATTCAATACCAATGCTCAAATATCATATAAATTATAATTTCACAAATACTCAATTCAATATCAAATATACTACACTTACCTTAATTTTCTTACCATAAACATTTAAATTAGAATATAACAATTAATAATTAAATTCGGATTATAGAAATATAAACCGTAATTTCTCAAATTATTCTTCGTCCACCTTTTCTTTTCCTTTCTTCGTAAATGCCTCGGGTGCAATGTTAGCTATGAAAAATTAAGATAATTTTCATAATCATTAATACAATATTAATTTACATTTAATATTTAAATTTGTTACTCAATTTCTATTCAATTTCTACTTTAATTTCAATTTTAATCTTAATTAAATTCACTTACTTTTCTATCTCAATTCATACTTTGTTTCTACTCAATTTTCAACCAAACTTAAACATAACTATCTAAATTTCATCATAAAACCCTAATTTTGAAATTCTTTCAATGTAGTCCCTACTATGTAAAACTAATAGCTTCTTTTACAATTTAATCCTTTAATCAATTCTAACTAAAAATTCTATCAATTTAATCCCTAATTCAATCATTTGTTCAACATGAACTATACTCAAAAACCTAAGAACTTCCAAAATCTCATCTTAATTTTTGTAAAACTTTATTCTAAAACTTCTAAAACATCAAAATTAAAAGAAAAAGACTTAATTAACTTACTTATTTAAATTCCAAACTTTCAAATCCTAGTTTCTCTTTTTATTTTTATTTTTCTTTTTTATTCTTTCTTTCCCACTTCCGGCCAAGCTTCTGTTCTTTTTTCTTCTTTTGTTTCTTTCTTTATATATTAATTCTTTTATTTTATTGATGATGTACAAATGTAGTGAAAAATATATGTACAATTGTATGTGTGTAGTTAATTGTATAATAGATATTTAACTACACACATACACTTGTCATTCATCTAATTTATTTATCAAATAAAAAATTTTATAAAATAATTAATTAACAAATATCAAATAATTAATATCTATTTAATAATCAATATATATATATAACAAATGTACATTATATACATTGTTACATTTGTATATCATCATCACCCTACACTTGTCTTTAATTTAATTTAATAATTATAAATAATAAATATCTATTTACTTAAATAATTAAATAAAAATATTACAATTATATGTACATGATTTATCACACTTGTATTTTACTATCACCTTACATTTGTCAACTTATTAATTTATTTATCATATAAAAATATTTTAATATAATTAATAATCATAAAATATCTTTATACTTAAATTATAAGTAAATTATATATTTAAATTATAATTATAAAAATATAATTTTTGCACATGTATATTTTTATTACCATACATTTGTATTTATTTAAATTGTTTCATAATATAATATAATTATAATATAATCAATTAATAATATATAATATATATACCTAAGAAAAATCTAAGATTTTTCAATTTAATTGCCGCCTCAACTATATCAAATGGCATATTTGTCATTTTGGTCCTCCTTTCTTTTTATTAATCTATAATTAAATCTTTACCCTTTATTCAATTTAGTTCTTTTTACTAATTACTCAACTAAATTCACTTAATAAAAACTTAATTAACCACTCAATTAACTTCGTAAATATTTTTAATAAATATTTAAGAATTTATTTTCCAAAAACGGAGACCTAATAATACACTTTTTCGATAACCGTAAAATCCGGGTCGTTACAGTTATACTCACAGTTTTTAAAAACTTGCAACTTTAGGTGCATCCAGCCATAATAAGCTTTAGATAAAATTATCATATTCTATTACTTATAAGTAAATCTTTCATAGTCAAATATTTTGCTTTCAACCCTTTAATAAGGATGATGACAAAAAAATATCACAAAGATTATAAAATAAATATAAATTAATAACGCAATCCCCTTTTTTATTCATGTGAAATATAATATTTTCCTCATTCACAATCTCAATATGAGATCCATTACAAATATATTTTAAAAGTAATGCATTAACCATCACAAATTTTGTGCGTTTTAAATATTGATATATTAGCTCTTCTAGAGCTTTTAACTAATTTTGTACTATTAAATATTGAAAAATATTTGTTTATTTCAGTACCAAATAAGATAAATATTTTCTATTTGTAATGATAAAATTTATTACCACATTTTCATATCATTCCTCAAAGAATATTAACAGAAACAAAATATTTGGGCATGCGCCACATATGTGGCTAATAATATTTCATAATCACATTGAAAACATAAGTTATCTTTACCCTTTGAATAGGTTTCTTAAGAACTCTCACTGTTCTCTTATTTATTACTATGTTCCCACTTTTAGTGGTCAATGAGTATATCTTTTATTTTCTTTATGTTTACATTCATTTCGGGGAATGCAGCAAATCTGGTAGGACAGACTTATAAATGCCTCTATTAATTTTTTATTTCAAAATTACCATCGTAAATATGCATGGATTTTAAATCAGAATATATCCATTCATGTTGTCATGATTATTCTTAAATTATAATAAACATGAAATAATAAATAAAACATAGTAAAATATACCTGAAGATTTTTAACAACATCATCATCACCTTGACTATTATCATGAGCACAAATCTATTCTTTACCCATACTTATACAATTATAAATCAAAGATCGGGAATGAGAATCACAATCCATTCTAAGATTGAATCTTTCAACATCCTGAAGATGAAGTTGTAAGGGAGAAAGTTTAAGGTGAAAAGGAATTTGATTTGTGGGACGACTTCGAAAGATTTTAAAAAATAGAGAATCATCGTGCTGATAACGTGTTATAAAATAAAGAGAGATGGGGAGAATAAAGAATAAATAAAATATGAAAGCAATACATAATGTACTTTATTGATCAAAAGGAATGATTACAATACTTCATCAAAGTCTCTATTTATAGGCATAATAAGTATAAAAGAAGTAGATATATAATTCTAATAACTATTAGAATGTAAAGTACATCAAAACTTTATCTTGATCATGATGGACATCCACTTAATAAGATATTCATAACAAAATTATATTTTTATAAAGTTTTATGATTTTTTAATTAATTTCTAATAATTTTTATAAAATTTTATGTTTTTTATAATTCTAGAATTTATATCGACAAATGGGTGTCCATATTCAAATGAACCTAAATAACCAATTATCTAGATTTATTGTTTACTTATTTTAAAAATAAATTTAAAATATATTTTATTTTTTGTTGAAATTGCCGTTAAATATTAACAGTCAACATGAATCAAAGGATTTATTTTACTAATTTTATTAGTTCAATTGCTCAATTGGATGTAAAAAGTTTAGAAGAACATAAATAATTTTTTTTCTTAAATTTGAGGGCTTATAATACTATTAAGTAAAAAAATAGATAGCCTAATTTACCTAAATTATTAACTGTAAACAATAATTGTAGTATTTCGTTTCTAAAAGGCAAGTAATATGGTTTAAAATGGAACGAATATAGTTCACTATAACATTTAACCTCATTCAGATCCAATTCGTGTCCTAATTTTATGGAGATCCGACTTGATCATGGATATGTTTATAGCTTTTTTCCATGCAATTAAATTTGATTTTTATTAAGAGAAATGGATGATTATGAGTGAAGAATAAATTGTTACTAAAAGAGAGGATATATCATTTGAAGAAGAAAAAAAATGAAAAATGATGCCAAAAGACCAAGGTTAGTTGGCCCTTTATTGTCATGGAAGTAAAGTTTGAAAGACATTAACGCTTTGTTCGGTAGAATAGAAAGAAAATGAAAAGAACAAAAAATTGAAGCGGTCAAAAATTAGAAAGATAGAAAAAATAATTTTTCTTTCTTTATAAAAAAATAAAAATAAAAAAATAATTTTCTTTGCTTAGTAGAGTTGAAAGGTGAGAAGGAAAAAAAATTAAAACAATCGGAAAATGCATAATTTTGAACTACACACTTCTCTTACATTTTTCTCCTCTCATCATCCCAACTTGGAAGGATTGATGTTTTATGTGGTAGGATGGAAAATGGCCATTTTCCTATTTTATTTCCTCTTACTTTCTTTCTAACTAAACACAATTAAAATTTATTTTATTTCCACTTTTCAACTCTTTTCCATCCCTCCATTTTTCACCCAAGCATGACACAAGGTTGGTGAAAAATGGTTTTACAAAACATGTCTAATGGGACATATTTCATGTCAAGAATGTTGTTTTTAGTTGTTTATTAGTGACTATCTAAGTAATTTCAATTATTACATAGGAATTAAAATAATTTGTTATAATATAAAAAAAAGGATAAACTACACTAGTAGTCATTGTAACACTCCAAAAATCGGGTTAGAAGAAATGGGTTTTGAAACCAAGTATGGTCATCCTTCGATTCTGAGTTTAGATGTTGGAAATTTTTGACAAGTAAATTGATGTGGTTCAGTGGTCAAGTGTTCTAAATATGTGTGTGAGGTTCTGGGTTTGAGCCCTGTTCCTTGAAATTTTGTTATTTTCATCAAACCCTTATTCTTGATCGTCTGGCATAAGTTCTAATTCTGATCAACTAATATAACACCCCAGACCCGGCCTAGACGTTATGACCGAACCAGGCGATGTCACATGATAGCTTTTGAAAATTGAGTTGTTGCGATAAAAACCATTTTCATTTGTTGACTTTTGTTACCTCTAAATCATTTCCCTAATTAATCGATTACTTTAAAACATAATTTCGTTGCGGAAGCTTTAGCAATCATTTTTTTAGCAAAATTAGCTTACTTTATAGAAAACCTTGATTGTTAGGAAAATCCGTATTTGTTAAGTTTGAAGTTAAAAACCCGTAAAAACATTTAAATTCTTCCAAAGCTTAAGCAAACAATCCATAAAGTCCAATTACATAAACATTTCCCATAGTCAATAAATCCATAAATGAGAGAGAAATATTTAAATACGTGTGGCCACCGTCGAGTCCTCCACTGTACCGATCCGTCAAATCCGGGGATTAGGTTAAGTTTTTGCAACTTAGTGTGTAATCCTTACAGAAATCACACATACAGAATACACATCAGGTGTCATAAATAAACAGTATGGGGTTGGAGACCTTTACAGATTTAGTTAGGGCCTTAGCCCAACAGATACAGAATCAGATACAACTTAGAGCCTTAGCCCATGTCATATACAGTATGCAGACAGGATATCAGAATCCTACCGACTATCCTCTACACACCATCTCCATCCAACCCTACACACCATGTAGGGATTAAGTCAACCCACCCATCCCTACACACCATGCTGTGCCGAAATGCGGCACATAGTCAGATAATTGCAGCTGAGCTGCCAGATACCAAGCTTAAGAGTCTTTCGGAATACTTCCTCCAAATGACATCATCCCAACCCCGATGCAATGCAACATACAAAAAAGACATGCTATTATACAATATATCAGATCATACATTCAGTACATATATCTCAGTTCATGCTCGATACAGAAATCAGATAGTTAGAATACTCAATGAGGGGTCTAAGTAGTATTTACCGACCCTACGGTAGCTCCACAGTCGACTTGAGCGACTTGTGCAACCTTATAGATCATTTATAAAAAATGGTCTCATACGCCTATGTGGCCTATTCGTATGGGCCCACACACCTGTATGACCCACATGGCCTAAATTGGCCTTGGCCATGTGGATCACACGGTCTGGCCCAGAATTCCACACGCTCGTGTGGACCTACACGACCCAATAAGTCGAGCCCGTGTGTCTCACAAGGCCTCACTACCCATCACACGGTCGTGTCATGCGCCCGTGTCTTGCGTGCATGGCCTAGCTTGTCGATCACATGCCCGTGTACTGAATCACAGCCTACCACACGGGTGACCACACGCCCGTGTGGCATTGACACATTCATTTTTTAACTTTCACTGTTTCTTATTTTCTGTGTTTTCGGGTACACACCTGGTTCTGTTTCGAGGCGAATCCACTCCCAAACCTTCCAAAGCCTAAAATTGTCCTAACGACAAACGTAATTACTCCCAACACACGATTTGATCTAAAACTTGATACCCATAAGAATCTAAAATAGCGTTCAACCTTACCCCAATCACTCCAAAACAATCAAAGGGTGAAGATTTTCTCGATTCACTGCTGCTAAAATGTAACTTCAATGTTAATACAAAAAAAAAACACAAAGTTCTAAACGGATTAAAACTGAGGCTAACCAAATGAACAAGACATATCACTTACCACGTACACCAATCGCAAATAGAAATCAATAATTTGAAAACCAGGATATGCCAATTAAAGAGAAAAGCAATAGAGAGA
The DNA here is from genome assembly GCF_007990345.1 of Gossypium hirsutum. Taxonomy (NCBI): domain Eukaryota; kingdom Viridiplantae; phylum Streptophyta; class Magnoliopsida; order Malvales; family Malvaceae; genus Gossypium; species Gossypium hirsutum. The sequence continues at coordinate 96,045,677 of NC_053426.1, read as the reverse complement.
GAGGGAAGAAAACAATAGAGAATGTCAAAGTTTTTTTCCAAGGGAATCAAAATTTTTGAAAAGAAAGTATCAAAAATAAAAAATAAAAAGATAATCAAGAAACACCCAAATCCCTAAATTCACTCTCCCACTAACCTATTTCTTAGAATTTCTGTTTGACCGAAACTCTTTCAGTCAAATGAGCAAAAATAACATACTTGCTCCCGCAGAGGTTCGAACACAGGACCTTCAGCAGATTAACACTTCACTTAACCACTAGACCAGCAAGCCTATTCTGACATGCTTTTACAATTAACTTAATATAAGCCCATTGATCAGAGATAGGGTTTAATTCCAAAAATAATCAAAATTTAACCCAAGTAAGGCTTGAACTTGAGACCTCACACACACCAGAACACTTAACCACTGAAACAGATACACAATTGTGTCAATTAATCACAAAATCAGAAACATAAAATTTGGGGCGTTACAACTAATGACAAGAATAAGCTTGTTGGATCAATAGTTAAATATCTGTATTTTGTAAAGTCCCGTGTTCAAGTTCTAGAGGGGACAAAAAAGGAATATTTTTTTTCAAATGCTGGAATCTGCTTGGAAGTTAAAAGTTTAATTAACGTTAGTTTTTTTTCCTTCTTTAGTTTTTCCTCCCTTCTCTTCTTCATCACTTTTGTTCCTTAGTCTTTATTTTTTTTCTTTTATGTTGCTAATCATGGTCGTGAGAGATACGGGATTAAATGAAATTTTGTTGTTAGTCATTGGTCAGAAGGCGATCGAGTAAGTAACTGTCAATTGTGCATTTTCGTGGTTTTCTTTCGTTTCGTAACTTGCTTTGAATTGGGTATTTTGTGAGTTGTGAGAATCTCTGGTAAAAGATTGTTTGTTTCCCTAATAGTTGAGAATATTGGCAGTAGGGAATAACAACACGACAATTTCCATTACTGTCACTGAAGTTTCAATAAGTTTGGGCCCGTTGAAGGTTTTGTGTCGAACTTTCGACATAGGCGTCATGTGCATAATCAGGAACTTTTGTTGATTCAATGGCTAAGTTGTGTATATGAATGGTTGTTTTAGGCTATGAGGATCTTTTGTGTTGTTACTACTTTGAAATCTCTTCAGGTGCGTACTGAAACCCTTAAATTTTGTGAATGTTGAATGCCGAAAAATGTGGTTGTCGATGCTACACGGCCAGACACATACCCCATGTAACTCACTATTCATCGATTTGGAGCCACATGGGCAAGGCACATGGGCGTGTGTCCACGCCATGTGTGGCCATATTAGTGCAGGGTTCATACGGGTAATAGACACTAGTGTGTGTCTAGGTCGTGTAACTCACTATTTGGGACTTAAGACCACATGGCCAGGGACATGGGCGTGTGCCTATGTCGTGTGAGTCACACGGGTAAGGACACTGGTGTATGTCTAGGCCATGTAACTCACTATTTAAGTTTTAGAACCACATGGGCAAAGACATGGGCATGTGTCTTAGCCGTGTGAGCCATACGGGCAAGGACATAGGCGTGTGTTCAGGCTGTGTGGCATATAAATAGTGTCTTAATTCTATTCTTGAGGCTGTAAGTGTTGTCCAACACCAATATTGACCTTCTCAATGTATGAATGATCTGAATTTGATCGTAAAAGGACTATCTGATGCCTTAAGACTGATATATGGATTATGTGCGATATCTGAACGTGTTAGACTGATGATGAACAACTTGTGATTGGTATGTATATCTGTTAAATTTGAACCTAAGTGAGTAGGATCTGTCAAAACGTAATGTGCTATTGTCCATGTGTGCAAATTATCCAAGTACGATATGTATTCTATTAAATTTATTGGTACACCTCGACGTTACTCTGTTGATGAATAATATACGATATCTGAACATGTTAGACTGATGGTTACTGATTCTGATTTATAACCGTGCATGTGATTTACATGCTCATTACTTTGATTCTGCATATGCATGCCATGACACATTGTATGGGCTTGGGTTGATGTGAAAGGAGGGAGTTTCTAGCAGTTTAATGATCTGTATTATTTGGTGGTTTGTCCATAATTCTGTTCTGAAAGTTTGGCTATACTATAATGGCTTGACCACACATATTTGATTGGCAGTTTAACTGCATAGTGATAAGCCATCATTGCTGGGCAACCCAGGATGGTGGGTCATCGTTGCCGGGCAACTCGGAATGACTTTATTGGTCTGTTTTGGATGGATAAGTTCAGGAGAGAAATCTATTTTGGTGTGTAACGAAGTTTGGGAAGACTACGTCTAATACATCTACATTCTGATCTATTGGAAAAATACATCTGCATAAACGTACATGCTCTGTTCTATCCTACTTTGCTCCGTACTGTTCTATTCCATTAAGTATTATTCTGCTTTACGCCGTACTGGTCTGTTCCATTCAGTATTATTCTGCTTTGTTCTACCTATTCTGTTATGCTCTATTCGGTTCTGTTTTGCTTGAATTGTGTTGTCCTGCTCTGATCTGTTTTGCTTTGTTCTATTGTATTACCTCTGTTGAAACCTTGGTGATACTCTAGATCTGTTTTGTACTGGTTATTAAACTATCTTAAGTTCCTTGCGTGACTTTGATTTATATGTCAAGAATTGTCATTTTTATCTGAGTTTGGTTACGCAATGTTTGTTAACTCACCCTTCGTTTTATGGTTACGCAATGTTTGTTAACTCACCCTTCGTTTTACCTTATTCTGTTCAAGTGGACATATGACTTAGGATCGGACGGCGCTCAGGAGCTCAGATTGGCTTGCACTATAATAGTTGTGATTTGATCTTTTGGGTTTGTAAATGATCTTTGCACTTTCCTTTGCTTTCCTTTCGATAATCTCATCTGTATCAGTCAATTTCTAACACGAAACTATATAAACACCTAAACCGACAAAAATAAATTTCTAGTTTTCAAGGATAAATTTTCGAAAAGAAATCGGTTTTCAATGTGTTGATGTAACTCGTCCAAGTTCGGCTTAAACTTCCAGGCCGAGTTTGGGGTGTTACAGTCATCCAGTTATTAGTAATTTTTTTTGTCATTCAATTATAAAAGTTTATAAAATTGTCACCTAACTATTAGTAAATTCCTTTTTTGGTCACTTAATTATGAAAAGTTATAAAATGATTACCGTATTATTTAAATTTGTAGTTTTTGGTTACCAATTGGCTAATGGTAATAGCTTTTAGAATTGGCATAATAGCAACTTTAACCATCAATATTTATACATTGTGTCAATTTAGTCTTAATTCTAAAATAAATCTAACCCTCAACATTTGCACATTGTGTAATTTGATTTTTTTTTGAATTTTTGCTTTTCTTTGTGACACTTTCACCTAAAAAAAATAAAATTATCAACTAAATTTGATTGAAAATATAAAAAATAGAAACACCCAAAAATACAATATATTTCATCTTTTCTCCTTTTAAAATTAACCGTTTCATCTTTTCTTCTTTTAAAATTAACCCTCAATGTCACAAAGAAAAACAAAACTACAAAAAAGGACCAAATTATACAATGTGTAAATATTCAGGGTTAAAATGTTTTTAGAATCAAAACTAAACTGACAAAATGTATACATGTTGAGGGTTAAAATTGCTATCATACCAATTTTAAAAGTTGCCACCATTAGCCAGCTAGTGACAAAAAAAGACAAAATTGAATAGTTGGGTGATTTTTTTTATAGCTTTTCGTAGTTGAGTGACCAAAAAAGAAATTTACTAATAGTTGGGTCACTACTAGTATAATTTACACTATAAAAAATAGTATAAAATTAAAATTAAAATTAAAAATGAGTAAAATCAAAGTAAAAAAATAATACATTTTCAAAATAAGTAAAAACTCTTTCATCCCTTGCTTAAAACAAGTTAGATAAGTAGTTAAAAATTGTCAATTGAAATTAATTTATTGCTAACTTATATACTAAAATGTCTTTAAAAAACCATTTCTAGCAAACATAGCATAAATGTGTTAAATAGTTGCATTTGTTGTTAAATCCAAGGTAGTCAATTTGTTCTAGTACCACTCATACCGGTTAGATACTTCATTCCAATAATAAATTGGAACAACACATTTAGGTTTTTTTCCAGTGTAAATTTCACTTGTACCAATACATACAGGTTGATTTCGCTTGTACTAGTTGAAATATGTTGTACTAACCAATACAAAAAAATAAATTTTAAAATTTTCATTTAATTCTTTAGTTATTTATTTTAGATTTATTGAATTATAGATTACTATATGCATAACTAATTTTTTCCGTGCGATGCAAAAGTAAATTGTATGTATTAATTAACATATATTGTATGAAATTATTAAAAAACAATACAAAATTTGTAACATTTCATAAATAATATTATTAAAAAATTAGAAATAAATATAAATATAATAATTTAATCACTATAAAATAATACCAAAAAATATATATTTAAAATAAATTTGAATGATTTGATATTATTCTAAATTATAATTTTATCTTTGCTCTTAAAAGAATAGTTTTTTTAATCTTTTAAATTATATTATATGTAAATTAAGTTATTAAACAAAAGATTATATAAAGAAAAGTTGTATAAAAAGTATGCTCATCCAAAAAAAAAAAAATACCATTAGTAACTAAATTAATAAATTAATCTATATGATTTTAATATCTTTTTAGATAAAGAAAGAAATGTTTGATATATATATTATAAATGAAATTTAATTTTCAATAACTAAAAAAATGAGTGCATGAATGAATGTGTTACAGAATTGAAGTACGTATTTATATTTTTTAATATTAAATATTAAAAATCATATATATGGACTTAATATTAAGAAAAAAATTAAAATCAGAGTAAGTGTTTACATATTTATATTTTTTTCGTAAAATCAATTATAGAAAAGATTATTGACATATATGATTATTGTTATATTAATGTGTATTCAATGTTGATATATTTTTATAAAAAAATTAGATTGAAATAATATTCAGTTTAAACTTTAGTCAATAAAGATACGTGACAAATTATTAACATGCCAAATGACAATTTTTAACTGTGGTACATTAAAATGTTTTCTTTAATTTTAACTTTAAATTACTGTAGTGTATATATATATATTATATATATATTAGATATGAGATGATCTTATTATTTAATTTAAAAAATAATTTTTTTATTTACTTATTTTAAGTTTGTTTAACAATAACTTGTATTTATGATGTTTATTAAAAAATATTCTATATAAATGTTAAGTATTTTACATTGAGATCTATTCAATCTTATTATTTAATATATATATATATCAAATATTTCTCAAAAATAACAAGAAGTTCAAAATGATTGATATAAACTGATAGGAAAATGGCATGTTTATCACCAGTACAATACAATACTAACTACCTTAATTAAATTTTTGTTGAAGAATTTTGTCTTATTTAACATTAAATATTAACATGTTTACGGCTCTTAAAAGGACCTTTTGATTGCAAAATTTTCAAATACAAATTTTACAAGCTTGTCTTGTGATATGAGCTATAACTCGTGAACTTGGGTTTGATTAAAAAAAATATTGCTGCAGACTGATCCCATTCAAATTAATAGTCCCAATACATGTACTATGCATTAATGATGCACATTCATCAACTGTGAATATACATTAATGTTATAATGTACGTTTATGAGCATTAATGATGTTCATGTATTATATATACTCTTGTAGATGTCTAGAGCCCCTGCATTTATACTATAATATACTTACTCACATTGCTTCATCAAATCAGAATATTTTTTTTAATTAAACATATTATTTATATTAATATATGATTAGTATAATGATTCTGTTTTTAACAAATAAATTTAGATTTAAAATTAAATTACTATGATAAAACTATATAAATTATGAATTTAATTGCAATATGATAAAAAATGATTATAATTAAGATATATCATGTCATAAAGAATAAAATAAACATAACAAAATGTATAAGTATGTCAACATCTATGTAAGGAACCCAACTTGAAAAAATTTGGACTCAGACTCAAAATTATTTAACTCAAAATTATACAAAAAAAATCAAAATTACAATTGTGTCGAAATTTATATAAAACTTTGAACACACTACAAACATATGTATTTTTCTTTAATTCAATCACTATTATAAAATGTGCAAAATATGAGAAGCAAGGATGAAACTAGAAGAACTTTTTAGGAGATTAAAATTAAATTACAATTTTTATGATGATAAAAATATAATTTTATCATTTTATTAGTTTATATCTTTATAATTTTTAAATAATTAAATTAAAATATTATTATTTTTAGGGAATCAAAAAATAATTTTATCTTTATTAATTTAAAATTTTAAATGACTTAAATAAAAAAAATTATTTTAAAGGGCGTAAGGCCTACCAACTCCTTTAGCTACACGACAAATTAAGACATAACAAAAACATGGCATAGAAATATTCTATTGTATAAATTGAACCATTAAGATAGATTGTGGAAGCATGATATATCATAAGAAAACAACATAAAAGGACACATATAAAAAAAATTAAAATTTTTAAAAGGAAAAAAGAAGAAGAAGAATATTTGATATGTAAAAGAAATGCAAATTTATAATATTCTGAATAATTTATATTTTGGTTTATATATATATAATTATATACCAAGGATAGCATAACAAAATCAAATTATTAGTATCTAAAACTTATATAAATAAAAAAATATAAAATTATGATATTTCGAATATAAAAAAAATTAAGACACCACATCATTTCATTCGAACACCGTAAGAAAGCTTCAATCTCAGATTACCAAAATTACCCTCATGTGAAATTCTAATAGCCTTCCTTAAACTTTAATTGAGCTTGGGAATAACTTTTATATATTCTTTTTATAGATTATAGATATGGTGATTGGGTAATTTATATATATCGAAAAAGACTTTATTTATTTGTAAAAGAATAATTAAAAAAAATTCGAGAAGGTATAGTAGCTGGTCAACAGATGAAATAATTAACAGTTTTGGCACGTGTTTTTTTTTGGGGTATTGAGAAGTCAAAGAAAGGAAACACCCTGAATTTCGCAATGGCTTACCTGGATAGAAAGTGTTTTTGAATTATTTTTAGTAGGGATAGGGAAAATAATTGTTTGTCATTTTGATGGAATAATTTGTTTTATTTTAATGTCTATCTGAGTGGAAAATTAATTTTTATGATGTTATATTCCTTACCTAAAACAATAATTCAAACAACTTATTCACATTTATATTTAAAATATTAAAATAATGGTAAAAAAGGTTGGGCGAGAGACTAACTCTGTTTTCGCCCTTAAGAAAAAGAATAAAAACATTGTATTAAGGAGTTGGTCATGCATTTTAGACAAAATATATCAAAGAAATAGTAGGAATGTTAGACCGAAATCAAGTCATATGTAGCGAAAAACCATAACATTTGATAGTAGGAAAAGTAGTGGACAGAAGCCATCATCGGATCATAAGTCTCAAAATTGGTGTGTTCAATCTCACACCAACAATTTCCACCATTACGATCACCATACGAAATCTAAAGTATCTTTAAAAAATCAAAACACAACCAATCCTAGAAACATTCGAAAATAACATTTTATTATTTTCACTTGTATGCTAAAGGTTCTTTCCCACATGTTTACCTTCGGTATACTACAGTTTTTTCTTTTTTTCTTTTTTTAATCTCATGTTACATTATAGTTATAATATTTTATCTCACCGTCATCTTTATTTTTACACTAACCGCAGATAGATGTATCACTCACTAATAAAAATTATTAATTTTACAAATAATTTTTAAATTATATTTAAAAAATTAAAAATAACTAAATAAAATATATAATAAATTCTCAATATCATTTGTGAAGTTAAAAATTTCCATAAAGAATGTATCAAATAATAATCTTTAAAAAATTATTTTTATTTAAAATTAATTAATATATATTTTATAAATTTCAATAAAAAGGAATGTTAAAAAGTAATAAATGTTAAATTAATTTGATATAAATATTATAATTTAAATATGATTAAACATACATATTCATATTTTAATAATAAATAAATAATTAATATAACTTATTAACTTAATAAAATGATTAAATGTTTCAATTTTATTTTAATAATAAATGGTTTATAGTACAAAATATGAATATTTTAATAATATAAATACGAATATTTGTTTAAATCACGATGTAGCTTCATTTATTCCTTTCTACTTATATATGTCGCCATCTAGCCTTATATATATAATATATGTAACTTCAAATTAAACTTTAATTAGACATTATATATTATTAAATTTATATAAGATGTTAATGTTATAAAATATTATTTTATTATAAAATAAGTTTCGATCGTCAAAACGAAATATTTTTATAATATTTTGTAATAAATATGATTTATATTATGTTTGTTTTACTAAAAATGATTTAAAAAAAACCAAACAACATAAAATATTATATACAAAATTATTCAAATATTAAGAAATTTTAATTATTCTAAAAAATCAATTTATCTTTTAAATTATTTTCATTAAAACCAACGCAAACTAAAATTCTACTTAAAGTCAATGTCTTTATTTAGAGAAGTTGCAAGCTTGACGTTTTTGTACTTTTAACATTTGCAAGAATGACTTTTCATTTTAGTTTATCTATTATTTTTAACTCAAAAGATTTTGCTGAAAAACACTGTTTCTTTCTGGAAAAGTTGTATTATTAAAATTTGTAAAATTTTAGTTTTTGTTTGTGTTTTTAAGGTTGGATTTATGTTCCTTTTTGGATACTAATGTTTATTTTCAAGTTTTATAAATGAGGGTTTTTTTTGGGGGGGTTTTTTTAGAATTTTGTTAATGTTGAATACTTTGTGATTTTTTCTATTGTGTATTTCAATTGTAAATTAATCCAAATATTTTGATAACTCACTAATTTTTATCCATCTTTAATTATTTAAATTGTATCAATCCCATGATCCGTAGGTTATTAATAAGACTCAGTTCTAATCTCATCATCTTTGCTCTCCTAATTTATAATTTTGATTTTATGATGAAGATCTATTTAAGGATTAAATTGGTAGAATTTGTAAACATAAAAGGTTAACTTTGTTGAATTTGTTAAAATTAGGACTACATTGATAGAATGTGCAAATATTAAGGAGCAAATATGTTATTAACTTATGCGTTCTGATAATTTACTAACAGTGATCTTATACCGTTTGGGCCACCGGTGATGGACGTCCATTCCTCCTACGAATCTCCGCCGTAGCCGAAATAACCATAAACACCACCATTTCCTTCCTACCTTCACTATCTCCGTTCCTGTTTTTCCAAATTCTTCTCCCACATCGATTCTGGTCGGGTCCCAATCCCTTAAAAATCATTTGATATGCATTTGTCTGTGATATGTATCACGCTCTAGGCACGCCACGTCTACTATACCGTGCTCAAATCTCTAGACTTGTTAAAGCCGGCCTCATCAACCAAGCCATCAAACTGTTCGACAAAATGACGCAATCAGACTGCCGCGTTTTTGGCGTCGACTATAACCGCTTTATTGGCGTACTTCTTTGCAGTTCTCGTTTCGACTTAGCCGAACGCTACTACTTCCAGATGTTCCCTCAGGGTTTCTTTCTCACTCCCTTCACTTACTCTCGCTTTATCTCCGCTTTATGCTCTGTCAAAAACTTTAATCTTATCCAGCTTCTTTTAGACGACATGGATAAATTGAATTATGTTCCTGATATTTGGGCTTTTAACATTCATTTGAATCTTTTGTGTAGAGATAAAATGATAGATTTAGCTTTAGAGGTTTTCCATAGCATTGTTAAGAAAGGGAGAGACCCAGATGTCGTAACGTATGCTATAATGCGGAGGGTTTAATAGTGCTGTTGGGCTTTGGAAGGAAATGGTAGGGAAAGGTTTAAGTCCCGATAATAAAGCGTGTTGTGCGCTTGTTGTTGGCTTGTGTGAGGTTGGGAAGGTTGATTTGGCGTATGAGCTTGTTGTTGAGGTCATTAAGGGTGGAAATGTTGAGTTTAGCACGTTGATCTATAATGCGTTGGTTAGTGGGTTTTGTAGAATTGGTAGAATTGATAAGGCACAGGCCATAAAGTTGTTTATGACGGAAAATGAGTGTGAGCCAGATTTGGTTACATATAATGTGTTGTTGAATTATTTTTGTAATGAGCTTATGTTGCAGGAGGCTGACAAGTTGTTTAAAAAGATGGAGAGGAGTGGGATCAGACGTGATGTCTATAGTTATAACCAGATGATTAAGGGGCTTTGTAATACTAATAAGCCAGATAAAGCATATTTGTTGATGGTGAACAAGATGGAGGCGGATGGGTCGGTTGATGCTGTTTCTTATAATACCGTCATCAAAGCATTTTGCAAGGATAGTCATATTGGAAAGGCTTACAATCTGTTTGAGGATATGGATAGGAAGGGGATTGCACCAGATGTGGTGACATTCACAACTCTTATAAAAAATTTTCTTAACAAAGGTAGTTCTGGTATAGCAAAAACACTTCTTGATAGGATGTCAGGGATGGGTCTGTTGCCGGATTGTATTTTCTATACTACAATTATTGACCACCTATGCAAAAGAGGGAAAGTTGAAACGGCTTGTAGTGTTTTTAATGATATGATAATACAGGGAGTTGGCCCTGATGTGATTTCATACAATGCCCTCATAAACGGATTTTGCAAGTCCAAGAGAGTAACTGAAGCCATACATCTATATGAAGAAATGCAGAGTAAAGGATTCTCTCCAGATGAGACGACTTTCAAATTGATAATTGGCGGGCTCATATGTGAAAAGAAGCTCTCTGAGGCTTGCCAAGTATGGGATCAGCTGATGGAGAAGGGTTTTACTCTTGATAGAGCTGTTTCTGAAACACTGATCAATGCTATCCATTCAATAGACTATGCATGAACATGGTAGTAATTTGCATTTCAAATTCCATCATTTCCTTCTATGTTTATCTTTTGGGTGATTTTTTCTTCAATTGCTTTGACAGTACTTGGTTGTTTTTTCTAAGGGCAACGCATGGTGTGAATGATCCTTTGGACAATACTAGCACTGGGCAATGCTTTCGTTCATGTCATTCTGCTGAAAGCTGATTCCAATTCTACTATAGTTTTGTTTGCCACACTTCCATAAACTTTGAAACTAGCTTACTGGCACTTCAAAAATTGACATAATATCAAGTAGCTAAAGGATTTTTGATATTGCATTGCAGGTAGTGTTTATCTGTTGCATTGGTATGACACATACAATGGAAGTTACATTGTGGCATTATTGTTATTAGCCACCATGTTGCTACATTTTGTTATGTTGCATGTAATGTGCATCCAACTAATCCAGTGCTTGTATATTGTTATTTCACGGGTTTTGCATCTGTATAATGAATTATTATTTATCTGGTTGGCGGAGTATTAAATACAAGGTTGATTATTTTGCAATTTTAATTGCTCTTTTGTTTTCTTTTAAGCAACCGATAATGCCTCATTTAACAATAAAATTGTCTTTTCAGGGGAATTAATAGGTATTGGTGTTGAATAGCCATATGGATGGATTTTTTTGGTCAAGGCTTCTGTTTGTCTATTCTTGCCTCTATTTTCCCTTCCCACAGACTCAGCAAATATAAATCTCAGGTTTGAGCTGTTTTCTTTCTTGAATATACACAGATGAATTGTGTACTAGCAGGTAATTTTTTACGTGTAAAAGGATAGCTGTTAGGAAATAGGGTATGCAGACTACCAATGGGGAAGGCCCCAATATTTGAAAGATCATCAGTAATTTATAGTGTAAGAGCATGTTGTAGCATCAATATGAGTGTAGGCTTTGGCCTTGGTACAAATTTCTGTTTGATACTCTCTTCTATGGGCTCATGTAACCAGCCAATATCTTTCTGTGTGCGTGTGTATTGCCATTGAAAAATGTGTTATGCTAGCCTTGAAATTGGACTGAATGCTTCCAAAAGCTTTTAGCTCAAAATTATATGTTACATCTCTCTGAAGTTGATAAATACTTTCTCTATACGATTCAAATAACTATATCACATATCTATGTTCCTCCTGGCCTTTTTTTCCCACTTGGCTTCAGTTGGAATCCATGTCTTGCTCTGGTGGTTCTACATATTAACCATTTGCTGTTTTCTTTCGAGGATATGGATAAGTGGAGCAGGCTTAGTGTTTTATGGTAAGTTCTTTAATTTTATTCAATCATCATCCTTTCTGAAAAGAATGATATATTACATCTTATATCTTGTAAATTAGGTAGTTATATCCTTAGCGTATGGATGCATACAATAATACTATTTCACGTTTGACATAAAAGATGATTTCAATGTCAAATATAGATTAAAAGGATCTTGCCTTCTTTCCCCCTCTTTACTTGTTGACAACTCTAATAGAGCAGTATGTCATAATCCAGGAAAAATCAAATATTATATCTGTAACTGCACCTGGAGTAAAACGAGTTATCAAGAGTTGATCATGATCAAATGAGTCCGGGATTTAAGACGTTCTCCCCGTAGTTGAAGAGAGAACTAAATTGTCAAACTTTACAAGACACGACAATATAACCTGATTGTTTTTATCATCCTGTCAGTTCCGGGTATTATTAGAACGTAAATTTTCACGTTTTCTTTTCCTGTATTATTTTGGTAACATGTTTTAGTTATGAAGAATTTTTTTATTAATGATGCTTACAGTTCTGTTTTACAGCATGTCCACTGGGCCTTGGTCTGTTTTCAGATACATCAAGGATTTGCCAGTTTGCAATTGAAATGAGAGCCTACATATTCAGATAAGGTATCTCTTACATTCAGTGCACTGATGGGAAGCCCCCCCTTTTTTTTAATTATTCTTCTCTGTTCTTTCATAGTTTTCTAATGCGTAGCAGCAGTATGGAATTACTATAATTCAACAGAGAAATTTAAAATGGATCTTCCATTTTACCTAAAGTTGACACCATCTTTGTCCAGGTCTCCAAAAGGAATGAACTTAGATATTTCAGTCAGGTGATGTTTGACAGTCCACAAGTTAAAGAAAGCTCTGATCTTGTCAAATTCATAGATCAAAATTGCATCTTCAATGTGCTAAACATGTCGTAAAGGTTGTTAACTTGTAACATTTACCAATTGTTTTGAGCCACTTGAGAGAATCTTTCAAGTTTTAGCACCAACAGCAGATAATGACACCATATCATAAAAAACAGCAATGTACGAGTGAGCTTAGGAAAACCTTTTTTTTTTTTTTGCTAGAAATCTGTTTCTACCATCTAAATTTGTACACTCTGCATCCTTAATAATGAGTCCGATGTAGAATTATTAAGAATTTATGAATAGATGAAGGCTTTACTTTTGAATTAATATACTGCTTTCCATAACGAAAATCAAGAAAGAAAAACTGCAGGTGCCTTGAAAAGAACAGAAGCAAAGGACTGAAAACTTATAAATAAAGGAAACGCAAGTTAGCTCGTTTTTAAGCTTTTCTGTGTTGTTTCCCTTGTTTGGGACGAGTTGAAGTTGAAAAGGTATTGCAGGTTGGGTTTAAATGGAGCTTCTAAACACGAATCAAAAAGACGGCCAGCATAAAAAGTGTTGCCATTGCCCAAAATCTAATTTTTGGCTTGGTAAAAAGAACAGCAATCTGACATTTAGGCAAATAGTGGTCCTGGTGGACCATTTTGCACCACAATACAAATGCCTTACTTAAGAAAGCCAAAAAGGGAGAAAATAGGAACGAATAGTTTTATTCTAAGCTGCCCCTACCCTGAGTAGTTCATTTTAGAAAAAAGTTAAAAATAAAATACAAAAAGGAATCAAGAATGATTACTTGCCTCCGATACTTGGTTTATGTTTGATTCTTTGCCTTTACATGAATCCTTCTCTTACATGAATTTCCCTTCAAGTCATCCCCTTTTGCATCATCAACTCGTATTTTCCCTTTGCTCCCTACTTCCATTTCCTGGTCTTATCTTTCATATTACACAACTGCAATGGCTCATCATCACGATGAAACTAACCCACATTTTGTTGATCCTGAAGAACTAACAGAGGAGCAACGTCAGTATCTACCATCTATTTTGTTGCCGCGACGAGATCATACCCACCGTATCCCGTCACGTGGTAGTCATGACCGACAACCTCAGCCAAGACAATCTCAGGAGGAACGTCCGTGGCCGCTTGGTCCGTCTCCACCGCAACCACCTCATGAAGGCCAACCTCACTTGCCATTGCATGTATGGGTGCCACCGGTACATCATGAGGACCAATCTCAACCTCAGTCGCAACCTCGTCAAGGCCAACGGCAGCCGCTTGAAATGTGGGTTCCGCCAACCTCAAAGACTCAAGTTCCAGCGCCGAAGAAGGAGAAAAGTCGGCCACGTAAGGAAGTTGGGATGCAACCACAGCTTCAAGACCAACATCCTGAAGCGTCATTGGTAAGACCACAGGCGGAACACCAGCCTAGTCCAGTAACAATGACACCACTGCACCATGATCGACAACCCCAAGAGCTACGCCCCCGCTCTCGTCTTCTCCCACAAGACCGTCGAACCAAACCACATACATGGTTTGGGGCAGTTTTCTGTATAATATTTTGGCTAGTCATTATAATAGGAGGCATAATCGTGCTTATAGTCTATCTCGTCTTTCGGCCACGTAGCCCACATTTTGATGTGATTAGCGTGACCTGGAATGCAGCTTACCTGGACATGGGTAACCTGCTCAATGCTGATCTTACAGTGCTGGCTAACTTCACAAATCTAAACAAGAAAGTCAGCGTGGATTTCAGTTACTTGTACCTGGATCTTTACTTCGAGAATACCCTGATTGCCACCCAATACATAGAACCATTCTCGGCAACAAGGGGTCAGTCCATATTTGCAAATATCCACATGGTGAGCAGTCAGGTTAAGTTGTCGATGAAAGAAAGCATGCTGCTCCAAAAGCAGATCCAGAACAACCGAGTCATTTTTACAGTAAAGGGGATGTTCCGAGCGCGATCCAATCTCGGAAGTTTCTTGAAATATTCGTATTGGTTGCACGGTCAATGTGGCATAATGCTGTCCAGCCCCCCAACTGGGGTCCTTAGAGATAAAAAATGCAAGACCAAACACTGACCGCAATCATTTGTTTCTATTTATTTTTTTGGTTCAAAGCTCATTGTAATAATATCTTGAAATTAGATTTTGCTCTTTCTTGAAACAAAGAACACTTTGAAGAAGCCTTTTCATATATATCAAAATTGATTTATTTTTTTTTTGCAAATGTAAGAAGAAATCTTCACCGATTGGGTTGGTCCCCATCTTTTTTCTTACTGCTTCCTACCCACATTTGTTTTTCAGTCCGGATAATTACATAGAGGAAAGGAGACTATATTTGACAAAGAGTGTTGAAGGAGAAAGAATTAAGGGAAAAATCGGAATCTCTGGCACTGGCAATGATCTTTGGGGTGCCTGAGGATTGATCAGAATCGTTTATTTGTTTAGTTTATATAGTAGATCATTCTCTTTGATCATGGCCGGTTACCTGTAGTTGGAGTTCTACCGCAGTTGAGTTTTTTCTTTTGTTCTCCTTGGCAATCTTTTTTAATCATATTATATATATTTTTAGAGCAAAATGTCATGAATTATAACTTCAAGTATCATTAATCAAGACCATAATTAAAGGTGAGTGATTCAGCTCAAATGTAAGAGTATTATTCTTCCACTCTAAGCCACACGGCTAAGACAGTTTTCAACATTATTACCCCAACGGGTTACAAAAGAAAATAACCAGTGATTTTATTAATCAAAACTATCAGCTTGAAGTTTATTAATCATATTATTGTTGGCAAAATAGATTTCACCTATAAATCTTGTTGGACTTTATTTAAGTAATAATATGACTTCAAGAAAATTTGTCCCAAAATTTCATATTTCAATAAAACTCCTGATCAAGAAAATTCTAACTTGTTAACTACGTGAGTGCGACATCAATATGATTTAAGCTGAATATCAATTTGATCAATAATATGAAAAATTATAATTTATAATTGGACAAACATTAATCTAATTATATAATAATATTTAAAAGTATAAATAATTAAATAAAAATGATTTAATTTACGAAAATGTATTTGTAATCATCATAAAATTTAGGGTAAATTACACTTGAGGTCATTAAATTATTAATAAGTTTACGTTTTGGCCACATGACTTCAAAAAAATACAAAATGATTACTGAATTATTTGCAAGTTTTCATTTAAGTCATTGAACTATATGAAAGTTTTCATTTAAGTCACTAGGCTGTTAAGATTTTTTATTATTATTAAATTTGGCTAGTGAGTTTCGAGCGACGAGTCGATGATTTGGTACGGTGAATTAGTACTCCTCGACGAATAGAAAAATATATCTTAAATCTAAGTTAGTCTGATGGCTAGTGTCGAAGATTGAAGAAGAAAGCTATTAGGATTTTAGTTCACAAATTTGTGATGTTCAAAACTGTTTTATGAAAAACTTGTTCAATGATTAAAACATAAAGTTACTAATAATTTAGTAAACTTGGATATAATTTGCCCTATATTCTAAAATCTATTAAAGGGAAGATACACAAAGCATGGTAGAAGTTTAGCTTTGAGAATGTAAGTCGTGTTTTTGGGATTTTTTGATTTCAAGGAAATGTGAGAGAAAGAGGAAGAAAATGGAAAAAATGAATACAAAGAGGGCAACAATCCTAGAATTTAGATAGTGTGAGCTATTCTTGGAAAAACAATGTCTCCCGTATCAGCCTCCATTAGTTGCATAACACCTTGGGGATGATGATCAAAGAAAGTTGTTCACTTCATGATTTGTAAGCTTGCCCTCGCCATCTAGTTAGCCACGAAGTTCTTTTGTCAAGGGACAAAACACATCTTACACCTCCAATCACATCGCATTAATTATCTTATAAATGAGACAAGGTAGTACAGGGCATGCTTCTCACCAACACCATTCCTGATCATACTAACTAATGTTAGAGAATCAGTTTCAATAATTACATCCCTATACCCCATCACCCAAGTCATATGAAGCCCTTCAAAAGCACCCAAAGTTTAGCAAAATCAATGGAGCATTTGCCACCACTTGGAAACCACCAAGCCAATGAGTGAAGGTATCCTTAAGAACCCCCATTGCACTAGCAGTTCCCTCTTGAATATTACAACTGCCATAATTGTTCAGTTTAACAACCCGAATAGTCAGCTTCTCCCACCCTAAAAGAATTTCATATTTTTTATTCATGTGAGAATGTGTAACAACCTTGTCCAATATTCATGCAAACCATGATAAATACTAACAATTTTCACACAAATAGGTCTGACCTTCGCAGAAAACTGACACTTATTACGCCATTTTCATATACACCGGTTGACATAGGAGAAAAGTGGCGACCAATCTCATACCTTTAGCTTTATCTTTCTAAGCACAAGCAAATTATTAGTGTTAGAATTAAGTGACCCGAATCCTTATTTAAATAAAATACAATGGTAAAATAAAATAAAAGTAAAATCTATATAAAACTACACTTCTTTTTATTTATTTATTTTAGAATAAGGTTTTTTAAACCTTATTAAACTCCATCTATTTGATATTGATTAGAATAAGGTGTTTCAATCTTACTATACTTCTATTAGAATATGGTTTTAGAAGCATATAAATAGACATAGTCTACTCCTTCTTAATTATTCAAATTCGACATAATGAATTTTCTTCTCCTCTACCAGTGGTTTTTTTCCCGAAAAGGTTTCCACGTAAAATTTGTGTATTCTTTATTTTTATTTCTCTTTTTCTTTACGATATATTGCCATTACCGACATTCTAGTTTTCACAAATTGGTATCCGAGCTTCCGGGTTGTTCATCTCGATCACGGTAATGACGTCTTTGAAGTATGAAATTCCACTGTTGGATCGCAACAACAGATTTGCATTGTGGCAGATAAAGATACAGGTAGTTCTTGTACAGATGGACTTAGAGGAAGCCCTGCTAGAGGTAGATAAGATGCCTTCGACATTGAGGAGAAATAGAAGAAGCGCAAGGATCGAAAGGCGTTAACACAGTTACATCTGAATTTGTCTAACGAAATTTTACAGGATGTGATGAAGAAGAAGACCGCTGCTAGATTATGGAAGAGGCTGGAACAAATATGTATGTCAAAAACTCTAACCAGCAAGCTGTATATGAAGCAGCGTCTTTATGCTCATCATTTGGAGGAAGGTGGATCTATGCACGAACACTTAACAGTGTTTAAAGAAATTCTCTTAAACTTGGAGGCCATGGAGGTTCAGTATGATAAGGAAGAGATAGGGTTGATTCTACTTTGTTTGTTGCCCTCATCTTATTCAACCTTTAGATACACGATTTTATATAGCCGCGTGTCTCTCATAGTTGATGAGGTTTATGATTCTTTGACCTCATATGATAAGATGAAGCATATTGTGGTTAAAATCGACTCTCAAGGTGAGGGTCTCATTGTTCATGGGAGACAAGATTGGAATGTTGATGATGATCATGGAAGGACACAGGAATGGAATCCTCGCGGTAAATCTAAGGGTAGATCGAAGTCTTCAAACAGAGGTAAAACTTGTAACTTCTGCAAGAAGAAATGACACTTTAAATCTGAATGCTGTAAGCTACAGAATAAGATCAAAAGGGAGGATGCGAATCAAAAGGTAAAAAAACCAGAAAATTTTGGTGAAGTTGATATTGTAGAAGACTACAGCGATGGTGAACTTCTAGTCGTTTCTGTCAATAATTCTAAAGTAAGTGATGAGTGGATCCTTGATTCGACTGCACCTTCCACATGAGTCCCAATCGGGATTGGTTTACAACTTATGAAACAGTGTCTGAAGGTGTTGTTTTGATGGGAAATAATGCTTCGTGTAAAATTGTAAGTGTTGGAACAATTAAAGTTAAGATGTTTGACGGAGTTGTCAGAACACTTAGTGACGTGCGACATGTTCCAGAGTTGAAGAGAAATTTAATTTCATTGAGTACTCTTAATTCAAAAGGGTACAAATACACAGCTGAAAGTAGGGTTTTGGAATATTTCCAAAGGTTCCCTCGTTGTGATGAAAGGGCATAGAGAGACTGCCAAGTTAAATGTTTTGCAGGGTTCTACTGTTACTGGTGATGCAACTATCACTTCCTCTTCCTTGTCAGATGACGGTATTACTAAAATTTGACATATGCGCTTAGGGCATATGAGTGAGAATGGCATGGTAGAATTGAGTAAAAGAGGACTTCTTGATGGGTAAGGAATTTGCAAACTAAAGTTCTGTGAGCACTGCATTTTTGGGAAGTAAAAGAGTTCAATTCATTAGAGGAATCTATAACATGAAGGGAATATTGGAGTATATTTATTCTGATCTGTGGGGACTATCCAGAGCGTCTTCGAGAGGTGGAGCTAATTATATGCTAACTTTTATTGATTATTTTTCCAAAAAAGTTTGGGCGTTCTTCTTGAAGCAGAAAAATAATGTGTTTTCCGCATTTAAGTCTTGTAAAACAATGGTTGAAAAATAGATGAGAAAACAAATAAAATACCTCCGCACAGATAATGGCTTAGAGTTTTGTTCTGATGAGTTTAATAAACTATGCAAGTTAGAAAGGATCGTGAGACACTTGACAGTTCGTCATACTCCACAGCAAAACAGCGTTGTAGAACGAATGAATAAAACGATCATGGGGAAGGTTAGATGAATGTTGTTAAATGCTAACTTACCAAATTTGTTTTGGGCCGAAGCAGCCTCTATTGCATGTTTTTTGATCAACCAATCTCCATTAATTGCCATTGATAAAAAGACTCCACAAGAGGTATGATCTGGTAATCCTGCTGGCTATTCTGATTTAAAGATCTTTGGGTGTCTTGTGTATGCTCATGTTGATAATGGAAAATTAGAACCGAGATCCATTAAATGTGTTTTTCTTGGTTAAAAAGCTGGTGTAAAAGGGTATAAGTTATGGTGTCCTGAAAATAGAAAAGTTGTGATTAGTAGAGATGTTGTTTTTGATGAAACTGTTATGCTACCTAACTTATCTCTTAAAGACTCTTCCAACAAAGAAAATCAAAAGCAGGTGGAGCATCAGATTAATCCAGAATCTATAATAGAGTCGACTCCTCAAGCTAGTACAAAAATTCAGAATAAAGTTGCTTATTCACCACAATACTCTATTGCCAAAAACAAAACTAGAAGAGAAATTAAACCTCTAAAGTAGTATGCCGAGGCTGATCTAGTTGCTTATGCTTTAAATGTGGCTGAAGATATAGATGCAAACCAAGAGCCATCTAATTTTTCTAAGGCGGTTAGCTGTAAAGACTAAAAAAGTGGATGTTTGCTACGCAAGAGAAAATGGAATCACTCCACAGAAACAAAACATAGGATCTTGTGAAACTTCCTAAAGGTAAAAAGGCTGTTCATTGTAAATGGTGCTTAAAAAGAAAGAATGGACTTTAGGAGTTAAAGAACTCAGATATAAAGCAAGGCTTGTTGCAAAGGGTTACAGTCAAATTCCAGGAGTGGACTTTACAGATGTGTTCTCCCCAGTTGTGAAGCATAGTTTGATTCGAGCTTTGCTTAGTATTGTGGCCATGCATGATATGGAGTTTGAGCAGTTAGATGTAAAAACTGCATTTTTACATGGAGAACTTGAGGAGGATATTTATATGCAACAACCAGAGGGTTTTTAGGTCTCAGAAAAAGAGGACTATGTTTGCTTGCTAAAAAATCCCTTTATGGTTTGAAACAGTCACCAAGATAGTTGTACAAGAGGTTTAATTCCTTTATGACTTCTCATGATTTCAAAAGAAGTAGCTTTGACAGTTGTGTTTATTTCAACAAAAACAGTGATGGTTTTTTTGTGTATCTATTCCGTTATGTTGACGACATGTTGATAACATCAAAAGATAAAGGAGATAAGAAATGTCAAAGCCCAACTAAGTGAAGAATTTGAGATGAAAGATTTGGGACCAGCAAAGAAGATACTTTGTATGGAGATTCTTAGAGATAGAAAAGAAAGTAAATTGTACCTAAGTCAGAAGGGGCACATTGAGAAAGTTCTTTACAGGTTTAATATGCAGAGTGCTAAGCCTGTTAGTACTCCTTTAGCAGCCCATTTAAGACTTTCATCGGCTTTGTCTCCACAATCAGATGATGAAATTGTGTACATGTCACATGTTCCATACTCTAGTGCAGTGGGATCTCTCATGTATGTTATGGTTTGTTCATGTCTAGATTTATCATATGCAGCCAGTGCAGTTAGCAGATACATAGCGAATCCTGGTAAAGAACATTTGAAAGTAGTTTAGTGGATTTTAAGATACTTACGAGGTACTACTGATGTTTGCTTACAGTTTGGAAGAACTAGAGATGGAGTCATTGGGTATGTTGATGTTGATTTTGCTGGAGAGCTTGATAGAAGATCTCTCACAGGTTATGTCTTTACAATCGGAGGTTGTGCAATCAGTTGGAAAGCCACTTACAATCGCTTTGTCTACCACTGAAGCTGAGTACATGGCGATTACTAAGGCTTGTAGAAGCTATTTGGTTGAAGGGACTCTTTAATGAACTCAATGAAGACCTTCAAATCAGCACAATATTTTGTGACAGTCAGAGTGCCATCTTCTTTACAAAAGATCAAAAGTTTCATGAGAGAACAAAACACATTGATGTTCGGTATCATTTTTTTGTGATATTATTTCTCGTGGTGATATTGTTGTGAGCAAAATTAGTACTCATAAAAATCCTGCAGATATGATGACTAAGCCACTTCCTATAATCATGTTTAAGCATTGCTTAGACTTGGTTGGTGTTCATTGTTGAAGTTAAACCCTTAAGGGGTTTTATGGAAGAGGTGGAGAACTTGTTCGTTGAGAGTTCACGATGAAGAACTTGTTCATTGAGAGTTCGTGTCAAGGTGAAGATTGTTAGAATTAAGTGACCTGAATCCCTATTTAAATAAAATACATTGGTAAAATAAAATAAAAGTAAAATTCATATAGAACTACACTTCTTTTATTTTATTTTAGAATAAGGTTTTTTAAACCTTATTAAACTCCATCTATTTGATATTGATTAGAATAAGGTGTTTCAATCTTACTACACTTCTATTAGAATATGGTTTTAGAAGCCTATAAATAGACATAGTCTATTCCTCTTGTAATTATTCGAATTTGAAATAGTGAATTTTCTTCTCCACTGTCCATGGTTTTTTTCTCGAAAGGGTTTCCATGTAAAATCTGTGTGTTCTTTATTTTTATTTCTCTTTTTCTTTGCGATATATTTCCATTACTGACATTTTATTTTTCACAATTAGTAAGTAACCAATATATACAATCGGTCAAGAAAAAACCACTATTTGAGGAATCTCCAAGCAAAATATTCCAAACCTCTCTAGCTGTATGACAATCACATAGGACGTATAAAATATTTTCCACTGTTGCACAACAAATGCAGCACCTCTCACCAGTCGCTAACTGTTGAAGCTTGTGGTTTTCATTTTTCATGAGCCTATCCTTTTCAAGGCAACCAAAGAAAAACATTGGATCTTAGGTTGGCATGGAAGCTTCCAAATAAGCTTAGCAAGTTGCTAATGGGTACTATCATTATCAATAAGAATCTTAAAGCCCGATTTAAGCGTGAATACGCCATTAGATGACATGCCCCAAATATATTCAACAAGACGGGATAACTCCTCCAAGAGTTTTAAAACATCTCTATGCAACCAGAGACCTAGTTGTTGAATGGCCCATTCATTATTACGTTAACACTCGTTGACACATCGATCACATCGTTTCTATTGGGGGAAGGTCTCGAGTACAAAAGGAAATAAGTGGGACAACCTCAAGCCATTTATGCAATGCCCATAAATTTTTTATTCATAGTACTATTTTGGTAGAGTAGAAAATGAAAATTAAAAAAAAGTTATTAAGTAAATATTCTTATTGAGTTAATTTAAATTTTGTATGGAGTATGAGTGAGAACTTGAAGTATTGAAAAAAAGAGAGACCACATTGAATGAGTTGAAAAAGTGTAAAGACTAAAGTGAAGTTTGATCAAACAAAGAAAAATGAGATAATGATTATTTGGCATGGGAATGTGCAACACCCCTAACCTGTATCCGTCGCCGGACTGGGTTGCGAAGCATTACCGATCAAAGGAAAAATTTCAAACACTAATATATATATATTCACTCAATTCAAACTCATTTATAATTAAAATACTATCAATTATCGTTTCAGAATATATATCCATGTACACCTTGCATATAAGTCACAACCAATTTCAATTTTTACAACTAACAATACCTTTAATGTATTTATATGCACGGCTTAAACTATCATCAACATGGCTAAACATATTTCTAATATCACTTATGTATCTATACATGTAGCTACTGAATCATGATCACGTCCTCAAAACTCAACAAGTCATAATACTCGTCTTAATGTACTTACCTATACGGTTTAGGTCATGTGCCATTTAAACATGCATGCCTTTCACTTTGATACATATTAAAGCGTTTGTATGGTAATGAACATGCTTTTCTAAATACGCTATTTAAAGTGAGTCATCACTAAAGATTATACATACTATTTAATCATTAAATCATAAACAATTGGTCTTAGTAAATTTAACTATTTTATGCTCACACTATTTAATATACACTTGTTACATATACTAGCTAACACATCTAAAATTACTTGTTCAATAACAAAATATTAGTCAATATTCGGACTTTTAGAAATTATTGATTACTTATTAACATTCTTGACCTAACTCATACATCAATTCCATTGTAACCAAATTAACACATACAATCATTTTATATAATCTAATAAACAATCATATATGTTTTCCATACATTATACCATAGCCGAACCTGTTAATGTTGCACATATATAATATATACATCTTACCTAAAATAATGATCACATTTAACATAAAATACATACCAAACAATCGACCAAATTTATCCATGAAGCATATACAATATTTATCAACTATTAAGCTCCATGAATATTTAACCAAGAGTATATAAAACCGAATTTAGACATAACAAGCAAACTATTCTCAAAGCACTTGGTACCTAACACATACTGTACACATACATGGCACATAACTATAAAACCAAAGTGAGCATAAACCGAACTTAACATAACTGAATTTAAATACAAAACTAAAGTACAACATTCCAAAACATATTCCAGCCTAGACATGCCATAGTTCCAAAATGTAACTTGTAAAATACAGAAAACGGTCGATAGTGTGATAGGCTTTGCTGACGATCTTTGAGCTTGTAACTTGAATCCAAAATCTATAAAATAGAGACAAATATATACACACAATATGCAATTTAAGCTTAGTAAGTCATAAGCAAACACATCGATAATGTAATCAACTCATTTTATCTAACCAAATGACATTATCAATATCAAGCTTATTCTCAACTTACAAGTTTCATGAATAATATACCTACACACATAACCATTACCTTGGCCAAATATTCACAAAGTTAAGTCATCAAATCATTGTTCAATTTTGAAAAGCCAAATTGTCATGATAAAACCTAATGCACATACATTTGTATACGTAAGCTCTTAAATCAAGATAAAATTTTATATACATACATTAACTAAATGGCCAAATATGCAAGATCATATATATATGCATAATAAAAATCATACTTCTTGTTCACAAGGCCGAATACACATGTCATATTCACATATACTTTTCATTCATGTTACACATATTTGTAACTAATATCATAATACTCACTGACCTTATTTCAATTAAGTACCAAGCTAACACGTACCTGATCACTTAGCTAATTTTACATATTTGTTCACCACTTATCGATACCCGATGAACCATTCAGAATTGGATAGGTCACTCGGATAATCATACACATTGTACAATGCCAACGTCCCAGACGTGGTCTTACATGCAATCACATATCGATGCCACTATCCCTAACAGGGGCTTACTCACACACATATATCGAAATCACATATCGATGCCATGGTCTTAACAGGGTCTTACTCGCACACATATATCGAAATCTCATATCGATGCCATGGTCTTAATCGCACACATAAATCGAAATCTTATGTCATAACATATGTATCCTAACTATTCCTAAGGTTCATACGGGGCTTTCGGATGTCGTAACTCGGTCGAAATGAATTCAGAAATGGAGTAGTCAAGCCTTTTCATGTTCGGCCGTAATAAATATAAATTCATACATTTCATAACAGTAAATATATCTAGCATTTAACTACAATTAAACACGTCTGTTTGCTTATAAACTTACCTCGGACAATATAAAACAGAACGGAGCGGTTAGACGACAACTTTCGTTTTTCCCCGATCCAAATCCGATTTCTTTGGTTCTTGATCTAGACATATTCAAATTAAGCTCATTCAAACATATTTTCATTCAATTTAGTCCAAAAACACATAAATGGGAAAGCTACCATTTTACCCCTGACATTTACACTTTTTACAATTTAGTCGCTATAGCATAAAACACAAAATACACAAAATTTCCCTATACCCAAGATAGGCCAAAGACTACCCATATCTATAAAAGCCCATATAATTCATTTATTTCACATTTTAGTCCCTCAAATTATTATTTTGCAATTTAGTCCTAATTACTCAAAATCATCAAAAACTCCAATAAAAAACATGTTAATCTAAAACATATCTTTCATATTTCATCATCAAACAACAAAAATCACAAACTCTCAACAATGTCACAACTCAAAATATTCATCAAAATAAAAAATTCAAGCATGGTTTTGTAGTACTCGAAGTAACGATCTCAGAAATGTAAAAATTAGAACTAAAACTTACCTTGAATCAAGCTTGAAAGTGCAAAACCTAGGTTTTCTTTTCTTTTTCTCCCTTGTTTTAGTTTCGGCAATGATATAATAATATGAACACCTATTTTAATTATCATATATTATATCATATATATTAACTTATTATTATTTTACCTTATTAACCTGTACTATTTAATAACAAAATGTATTAATCAAGGTCACAACTGGCCATTACCAACTTAAATGGGTTATTTACAACATAAAAGCTCCAACTTAGGAAGCCACTAACAATTTGGCCCTTATGCTTTTAACTATTAAGTTTTTAATTTACGTGATTTAGTCCTTTTATTAAATCCGGCACTCAAACGATAAAATTAAATCATGAAAATTTCACAAACATAAATTCACACATAATAAACACGAAAAATAATTTTTAAATATTTTTCCGACTCGAATTCGTGGTCCTGAAACCATCGTTTCGATTAGGGTCAAAATCGGGCTGTTACAACTCTCCCTCCTTAGGGATTTTCGTTTCCGAAAATCTTACCACTGAATAGGTTCGGATAGCATTCTCTCATTGCATCATCTAGCTCCCACGTTGCTTCTTCGACTTTGTTTTTATGCCCCAGTAATTTAACTAACGAAATCTTCTTATTTCGCAACTCTTTAATCTCGTGATCTAGAATATGAATCGGTTTTTCCTCGTACGTCATATCGGACTTAATCTCAATCTCAGATGGATTAATCACATGTGAAGGATTAGATTGATATCTACGAAGCATCGAAACATGGAATACATTGTGGATATTTTCTAACTCAGGTGGCAACAACAGTCTGTAAGCAACTAGCCCAATACGCTCTATAATTTCATACGACCCAATGAATATTGGACTCAATTTGCCTTTATGTCCGAATCTGAGTATCTTTTTCCACGGTGAGACTTTCAAAAAGACTATATCTTCGATCTGAAACTCTATATCTTTACGTTTCAAATCTGCATATGATTTTTGACGATTTGATGCTGCCTTCAGACTTTCTCGGATCACTTTCACTTTCTGTTCAATCTCTCTAATCAAATTGACTACGTGTATTTTATTTTCACTGAGCTCAGTCCAATAGAATGGTGTACGACCTTTATGATCGTACAAAGCCTCATAAGGTGTCATTTTAATACTTGACTGAAAGCTATTATTATACGCCAATTCAATCAGAGGTAGGTATCGTTCCCATGTACCTTCAAACTCGAGAATGCAACATCTCAACATATCCTCAAGTATCTGAATGATTCGCTCAGACTGACTATAGGCACACCATGTAATCTCACAATCTGAGAAACATACAATTCAGCCAGCTTATCAAGTGAGTAATTTGTACGTATCGGAACAAAGTGAGCTGGTTTAGTCAATTATCTACAACAACCCAGAATGCATCTTTCTTGCTCGGTGTTAACGGTAAACCGGATACAAAGTCTATAGTAACTCTGTCCCAGTTCCACTCTGGTATCATAATCAGCTGAAGCAATCCAGAAGGTACATGATGCTCAGCTTTTACTTGTTGACAGATTAATCATTTTAAAACAAAGTTAGAATGTCTCATTTCATACCATGCCACCAATAAAGCTGTTGCAGATCATTATACATCTTCGTACTACCTGGGTGAATAGACAACTGACTGCTATGAGCTTCATTCAAAATCATCTGAATCAACTTTGAATTCCTCAGGAAACATATTCGGTTTCTGAATCTCAAACAGGCATCAACATCAACTCTAAACTCCGAATCAGCATTTGAATCGCATTGAGCTTATTTTGCTAATAATTCATTATCAACCTTCTGGGCCTCAAAAATTTGTTGAACAAATAATGGTCTTGCTTTCAATTCAGCTATTATCAAACCATCATCAGACATAGCCATATGTGCATTCATTGCACGCAAAGCAAACAGTGATTTTCGGCTTAAAGCATTAGCAACAACATTAGCCTTTCCCGGGTGATAGTTAATCACAAGCTCATAGTATTTTAGCAATTCTAACCATCGGCGTTGTTTCAAATTCAGATCTTTCTGAGTTATCAAGTATTTCAGGCTTTTTTGGCCAGAATAAATATGGCATTTCTCACCGAACAGATAGTGATGCCAAATTTTTAATGTAAACATGATAGCTACCAACTCTAGGTCATGTGTCGGATAGTTTTTTTCATGTGGCTTTAACTTTCTCGAGGCATAACCTATAACTTTACCTTCTTGCATCAAAACATATCCCAAACCATTTAAAGATGCATCAGTATAGATAACAAATTCTTTACTCAATTCTGGCTGAACTAACATTGGAGCTTCGATCAAAAGGGCTTTCAACTAATCAAAACTTTTCTGGCACTTCTCTGACCATTCAATCTTAACATCTTTCTGTAATAGCTTTGTCATCAAAGCTACAATCATAGAGAAACCTTTCACGAACCGTCTATAGTAACCAGCAAATCCTAGAAAACTTGGGACTTCAGAAACATTCCTCAGAGGTTTCCAATCAAGTATAGTTGAAATTTTGCTTGGATTAACCCGATACCCGATGCTGATACCACATGGCCCAGAAAACTAACTTCACTTAACCAGAACTCACATTTACTGAACTTCACATACAACTTCTTATCTCGTAAAGTCTGTAACACAAGTCTCAAATGTTCGGCATGTTCAGTTTCATCATGGAAGTAGATCAGAATATCATCTATGAACACAACCACAAACTGATCTAGATATGGTCTGAAGATCCAATTCATCAAATCCATAAAAACAACAGGTGCATTAGTAAGTTCGAAAGGCATAACCAAGAAATCATAGTGTCCGTACCTCGTTCGAAATGCAGTCTTTGGCACATTGGAGTTTTTAACTCGTAACTGATAGTAGCCAGATCTCAGGTCTATCTTCGAAAACACTGTAGCCCCTTTCAGCTGATCAAACAAATCATCAGTTCGTGACAATGGATACTTATTCTTTATAGTCACCTTATTGAGCTGTCTATAATCAGTACACATTCTCATAGTTCCGTCTTTCTTTTTTCACAAACAGCACTAGTTCACCCCAAATTGAAAAACTCGGTCGCGCGAAACCTATATCTGTCAACTCTTGTAATTGAGCTTTCAATTCTTTTAATTCTGTAGGTTCCATTCTGTACAGAGCTATGGATATCGGAGTCGTCCTAGGTATTAACTCAATACCAAACTCTACCTCCTAAATAGGTGGCAAACCCGATAATTCTTCAGAAAACACATCTGGATACTCACATACAACTGGAACTGATTCAATGTTTCTTTTGGTAACTTTATTGTCAAGCACATATGCAAAGTAAGCTTTTCATCCTTTTCTCACATATTTCTGAGCTAACATCGAAGAAATCACTGGTAGTAACCCATTCAAATCACTAGATTCAATCTGAATAACCTCATTATTCCAGCTTTGTAGATTAATGGCCTTTCTCTTACAGTTCACAACAGCACCATGTAAAGTCAACCAATCCATATCCAAAATTATGTCGAACTTATCAAACGACAACAACATCAAGTTAGCTGGAAAGCACGAATCTCGAACCATCAAGGGACAATTCTTACACACTTTGTCAACCATAACACATCGGCCTAAGGGGTTTGACACTCTAATCACAAACTCAGTAGACTCAACAGGCAGAGTCTTACTGAATACTAATGTCTCACACACATAAGAATGAGTAGAACCATGATCAATCAATGCAATTACATTAGTATCATAAAGAGTGAATGTACTAGTAATGACATCTGGGGATGAAGCCTCCTCTCGTGCGCGAATAGCATAGGCTCTGGTAGGGGCACGAGCCTCAGATCTGACTGTTGTATCTTTAGTCCCTCTTTGACTGCCACTCGCATTACTCGTATTTCTGAGTGGTCTACCCTGAGCTACAGTATTACCGGATCTCGTATTCTGCACTGGATTTTCTTCAGCTGACACTAGGCAATCACGAATATAATAATCTATCAATCCGTATTTAAAACAAGGCTGATCATGCAATCTGTAACTGCTGGGATGTTGTTTACCAAAGTGTTTACACTTGGGTTGATTTGATCTGACATTCCCCATACTAGTTACTGAGTTAGCTCTCGAGCTCATAGATGGTCTACTCTGGTCTCGTCTAGAATAACCTGAAGTGGCTTTAGAACGGCTGAAATCATCTCGGAACTTCTTTGGTGCCAACTGGAATTACTTACTGAATGTTCTTTTACGTGCATATCTAGCTTCAAAGTTAGCTTCTCTTTTCACTTTCTCGAGCGCTTCAGCTTTACAAGGTCGCTCAACCAGTACTACAAACTCCTTTATCTCAAGTATGCCAACTAACAGTTTAATGTCTTCATTCAGCCAATCTTCAAATCTTTTACACATTATGGCTTAGGTAGAAACACACTCTCGGGCATACCGACTGAGTCTCACAAATTTTCACTCATACTTTGTCACGGTCATCCGACCCTGTTTCAGCTCCATAAATTCTTTACACTTCTGATCAATAAATCTCTGGCTGATATACTTCTTACGGAACTCAGTCTGGAAGAACTCCTAGGTAACCCATTCTTTCGAAACCACCGATACTAAGGTATTCCACCAGTGATATGTTGTGTCTTGAAGCAAAGATATGGCACATTTTAGACACTTATCCAGGGTACATGACAGCTCGTCAAACACACGGATAGTATTATCAAGCCAGAACTCAGCCCGCTTAGCATCATCATCATCAGTAGCTTTAAACTCCTCAGCCCCGTGTTTTCTGATTTTTTCGACAAGTGGCTTATATAATCTTTACGGATCACTTACTTGAGGTACAGCAGGCATCAAAGATGGATTAGTTGGGGGTGGAGGTTGTTGTGCAGCCGAGTTAGTCTGGATATACTGAGTAAACCAGTCATTCATCATTTGGTAAAAAGGCTTGTCTAGCTTCTCCTTCCTGGTTACTCGAAATCGGTCAAGAATCAAATGACACTGTCCCTTGCACGGGAGCAGTCGCTACACTCTTAACATCATCAACTACAACTCTGTCGGGATCCATTTACTATATGAAAACACATTTTCAAATATCAGAAGTCATCACACTATCACAGTATATAATATGGCATGTATAGCTAGACTCACACGCTCTACGTTAGTCCTAAAACTACTAAACCGTAGCTCTGATACCAATTAAATGTAACACCCCTAACCCGTATCCGTCGTCGGACTGGGTTGCGAAGCATTACCGATCAAAGGAAAAATTTCAAGCACTAATATATATATTCACTCAAGTCATACTCATTTATAATTAAAATACAATCAATTCTCGTTTCAGAATATATATCCATATACACCTTTCATATAAGTCACAACCAATTTCAATTTTTACAACTAACAGTACCTATAATGTATTTATATGCACGGCTTAAACTATCATCAAATGGCTGAACATATTTCTAATATTACTTATGTATCTATACATGTAGCTATCGAATCATGATCACGTCCTCAAAACTCAACAAGCCATAATACTCGTCTTAAAGTACTTACCTATACGGTTTAGGTCATGTGCCATTTAAACATGCATGACTTTCACTTTGATACATATTAAAGCATTTGTATGGTAATGAACATGCTTTTCTAAATACGCTATTTAAAGTGAGTCATCATTAAAGATTATACATACTATTTAATCATTAAATTATAAAAAATTGGTCTTAGTAAATTTAACTATTTTATGCTCACACTATTTAATATACACTTGTTACATATACTAGTTAATACATCTAAAATTACTTGTTCAATAACAAAATATTAATCAAAATTAGGAATTTTAGAAATTATTGATTACTTATTAACATTCTTGACCTAACTCATACAACAATTCCATTGTAACTAAATTAACACATACAATCATTTTATATAATCTAATAAACAATGTTTTCTATACATTATATCATAGCCGAACCTGTTAATGTTGCACATATGTAATATATACATCTTACCTAAAATAATGATCACATTTAACATAAAATACATACCAAACAATCGGCCAAATTTATCCATGAAGCATATACAATATTTATCAACTATTAAGCTCCATGAATATTTAACCAAGAGCATATAAAACCGAATTTAGACATAACAAGCAAACTATTCTTAAAGCACGTGGTACCTAACACATACTTTACACATACATGGCACATAACTATAAAACCAAAGTAAGCATAAACCAAACTTAACATAACCGAATTTAACAATAAAAGTTTTGTAACACCCTGAAAATTTATACAGTAAGATATTACTCTTAATATAGTAAAATAAAGAAATAAAGTGACAAGAAAAAGAAAATTGAGTTATGTCACTGGGAAGTATATTATGACATATTGATTCAAGAAAGAACTAAATTGTAGAAGTAAGAAAATTTTTGTGGCCCAAGAGTAAATACTCAAAATTTGAGGGATTAAAGGGTAAATATGAAAAAGTTGAAGGGATAATAGTGCAAATATTTTAAGGGTGGAAGGATCTAGAAACCAAGGAAAAATTGATGAATTAGGACCAAATTGAATAGGTGAGAATTATGAGGGACTAAATTACAATTTTACCAAAATTAAGTGATGACTCAATAATGGAATTTTAAAAGATCATAAAGGGAAAAATGGTCAATTGGAAGAGAGAGAAATCTAGAAAGTAATGATGATGTTGGAGATATTTTAGATTAATAAATTAATTAAATATTAGTTATTAATATTTTAATTTAATTTTTTTATATGATATTTTATTATATTATTATTTTATTAGTATATATAAAGAAAGAAAGATGAGGAAATTCTCATCCATTTTTCCATGCATTCATGTTAGGAAGAAGAGAAGAGAAGAAAGAAACTTTTCATTTTTTACAATTTAGTCCTTCTACCAAAAATTCACCATTTTCACCTAGAAATCAAAAGAATTTCCATAGCTACCACGGGAGAAAAATGTTAAGGAGACTATGGGGAGTTAGAATATCAGATTGGATTCAAGGAATAGAAGCTGGAGGAGAGAGAATCAAATTAAAGATTGGAATCAATAGAACAAGGTAAGTACATCAATATTTCAATATATTTTTAAGTTTGTTATTATTGAGAAAACCTGGAAATAATGTTATAGTATAGTCTTCTTTTATAGGGTTCTATGATCTTGATGAGTTAGTGAAGGGAAATGGGAGAAAGTGATGGAAAATATTGTAGAGAAAGGGAATAAGGGTGTTATAAACATGGTAAATAATATCTTGCACTAAAACGGTTTTGGACAGCAGCAGTAAGCTAACTTTGAAAAATCACCAAAAATTGTGGAAGTTGAATTAGAGGTTGAATAAAATGTGAAATTAAATATTATTGAGTTTAGTTTCTTATAGAAGAAATGGTGTAAGAAATGAAATTGTAAATCATGAAATATGATACATTTCGTGAGACAAGGTCAGAATGATTTCGGGTTACCCTATTCTGACTTTGGAAAATCATCAAAAATTGGAGAAAAA
Source organism: Gossypium hirsutum (assembly GCF_007990345.1). NCBI lineage: Eukaryota > Viridiplantae > Streptophyta > Magnoliopsida > Malvales > Malvaceae > Gossypium > Gossypium hirsutum. Next base: position 96,012,289 of record NC_053426.1, on the reverse strand, counting down.
TAATTAGGGGCTTAAATTTATATGTTTAGAATTATAAATGAGTCTTGTTTCAAGAGAAACAAATGAGAACAACATTTGAATCCTATACGAGAAGATAATTAATTTTAGTAAAGAAGGGTCAGATCTGTCAGACAGCAGAATAGAAGTGATTTTAAAGAATAAACTGTACTTATTGGATAAGCCAAAAATTTTCGGTAAGAAGATATGTAAGTATAGTTTTAGGGAAAATTTTCCGATCTTAATTTTCAGGTCTATAGCTCAAGATATAAATAATTTACTGACTATGATGCAGATGGACAGTTTTGAATATACATATAAGTGAATAGTGAAAGTATTGATAATGTTACTTGTAGCATGTTATATAAATTAAGGATGAGGAATGGAGAGGAGGAGGAGGAGATTATGTATGAATATTCAGCTAGCATGGCTAATTTCTATGTTTTAGGCTCAGAGACTAAATTGAAGAAAAGTAAAATTTTAGGGGCAATTTTGTAAGGATATAAAAAATGACCAATTTGAAGGAAATGAATTGACTTATTGTCTAAATTAATAAATTGAATGGAATTATCAATTTAGATCAAGATCGGATGAGAATCGGGGAAAATAAAAAATTACCAAAATGCCCCTAAATCTGGGTATTTTTGCAATTTTGTCAGGTAAATTTGTGTATCATAATTGAGCATGAAAATATGTTAAATTGTATGTTATACTGGATTGAATGTGAAATATTAGTACATTCGTATAATATGAAACAATATGAATATGAAATGAATTATTACCATATATGCTTGAAGTATATATATAATGATTTGTACATGTTATATGGACACATGGTGTGGAAAGTATGTGCATATAGAATTTGATTTATGTTAAGTTTGATATGAATTATTATCGGAATAAGTATACGTGAAATATATGGAAATTACGGTACATGAAATTTTAATATAATGAAATAAATGATTTTAAATGGTAAGAGAATGATATATTTCATGACATGCACATATATGATTATCTTTGATTTATTGATACAAGGAAATTATGTATGTGGTGACAATTATTAAACTCAAGTGTGACGTGTTGAGAAAATAAGTATATCAATGTTGAATTTATATAAAATATGCGTAAGTATACTAACAATGTTGATTGATGCTAAGACAAGTGCCAAGCTATTGATTGAATGATAATATTTTATCTATATGATGCATTGAATCGGTAAGTATTTAATGGAAGTTTTTGCTAAATGATATGTAAATCCGAGCAATGCTCCGAAACCTTGTTTCGACGACGGATAAGGGTTAGGGGTGTTACAAGTTTAGCCATTTTTGCATGGCCTTTATACAAAACTAAAGTACAGCATTCCGAAACATATTCCAGCCTATACATGCCATAGTTCCGAAATGTAACTTGTAAAATACTGAAGACAGTCGATAGTGTGATAGGCTTTGTTGACGATCCCCGAGCTTGTAACTTGAATCCAAAATCTATAAAACAGAGACAAACATATACACACAATAAGCTATTTAGGCTTAGTAAGTCATAAACAAACAAACCGATAATGTAATCAACTCATTTTATCTAACCAAATTACATTATCAATATCAAGCTTATTCTCAGCTTACAAGTTTCATGAATAATATACCTGCACATATAACCATTACTTTGGCTGAATATTCACAAAGTTAAGTCATCAAATCATTGTTCAATTTTCAAAAGCCAAATTGTCATTATAAAACCTAATGCACATACATTTGTATCCGTAAGCTCTTAAATCAAGATAAAATTTTATATACATACATTAACTAAATGGCCGAATATGCAAGATCATATATATATGCATAATAAAAATCATACTTCTTGTTCACGAGGCCGAATACACATGTCATATTCACATATACTTTTCATTCATGTTACACATATTTGTAACTAATATCATAATACTCACTGACCGTATTTCAATTAAGTACCAAGCTAACACGTACCTGATCACTTAGATAATTTTACATATTTGTTCACCACTTATCGATACCCGATGAACCATTCAGAATTGGATAGGACACTTGGATAATCACACACATCGTACAATGCCAACGTCCCAGACGTGGTCTTACATGTAATCACATATTGATGCCACTGTCCCTGACAGGGTCTTACTCGCACACATATATCGAAATCACATATCGATGCCATGGTCTTAACAGGGTCTTACTCGCACACATATATCGAAATCACATATCGATGCGATGGTCTTACTCGCACACATAAATCGAAATCCTAAGTCATGACATATGTATCCTAACTATTCCTAAGGTTCATACGGGGTTTCGGATGTCGTAACTCGGTCGAAACGAATTCGGAAATGGAGTAGTCAAGCCTTTTCATGTTCGGCCATAATAAATATAAATTCATACATTTCATAACAGTAAATATATCTAGCATTTAACTACAATTAAACACGTCTGTTTGCTTATAAACTTACCTCGGACAATATAAAACAGAACGGAGCGGCTAGACGACAACTTTCGTTTTTCCCCGATCCAAATCCGATTTCTTTGGTTCTTGATCTAGACATATTCAAATTAAGCTCATTCAAACATATTTTCATTCAATTTAGTCCAAAAACACATAAATGGGAAAGTTACCATTTTACCCCTAACATTTACACTTTTTACAATTTAGTCGCTATAGCATAAAACACAAAATACACAAAATTTCCCTATACCCAAGATAGGCCAAATACTACCCATATCTATAAAAGCCCATATAATTCATTTATTTCACATTTTAGTCCCTCAAATTATTATTTTTGCAATTTAGTCCTAATTACTCAAAATCATCAAAAACTCCAATACAAAACATGTTAATCTAAAACATATCTTTCATATTTCATCATCAAACAACAAAAATCACAAACTCTCAACAATGTCACAACTCAAAATATTCATCAAAATAAAAAATTCAAGCATGGTTTTGTAGTACTCAAAGTAACGATCTCAGAAATGTAAAAATTAGAACTAAAACTTACCTTGAATCAAGCTTGAAAGTGCAAATCCTAGGTTTTATTTTCTTTTTCTCCCTTGTTTTAGTTTCGGCAATGATATAATAATATGAACACCTATTTTAATTATCATATATTATATCATATATATTAACTTATTATTAGTTTACCTTATTAACCTGTACTATTTAATAACAAAATGTATTAATCAAGGTCACAACCGGCCATTACCAACTTAAATGGGTTATTTACAACATAAAAATTCCAACTTAGAAAGCCACTAACAATTTGGCCCTTATGCTTTTAACTATCAAGTTTTTAATTTACGTGATTAAGTCCTTTTATTAAATCGGGCACTCAAATGACAAAATTAAATCACAAAAATTTCACAAACATAAATTCACACATAATAAACACGGAAAATAATTTTTAAATATTTTTTTGACTCGGATTCGTGGTCTGAAACCACTGTTTTGATTAGGGTCTAAATCAGGTTGTTACAGAATGTCAAGAAGTCTATACTAGGGTTAAGCTATAACACCCACACCTGACACGATTGTTGGATCCGAATATGATGTTATATTATGTTGCTGAAACAACTCAAGCGATCTCATTACAAAATCACAAATTTTAATTCATTATTATTATTCAAATCAATTTAACTACCAATCATAATCACAATTATATAGTCATAATGTTAATAATCAAATTCATCATTTTACGAAATTATGCAAGGTCAAATTTAAAGGCAGGACTTGAATCTAAACTTGATTATCAATTTCAGTGTTGTGTCTCGAGACAGGAAACTTCATGTCTCAATTAAGACTTATTTTACTTTTGAGAAATTTTAGCTTCAATGTTAACATGTCTCGAAACACTAAAATTATGTCTCGAGGCAAGGTCTCTTATGTCTCGATGTAACACCCCTAACCCGTATCCGTTACCTAAATAAGTTTTTAGAGCATTACCGAGTAACCGTAGTCTAATCATTCATTTCATACATTTCAAAAATTATAAAATGATTTATCATTAACATGCATAGAGTCCATTATTAAAGCCTTTAAGGGTTTGAAATCACTTCAGAAATGATTTGAGACTAAATTGGGAACATTTAAAAATTTTAGGAAAAAGTTAAAAAAATTTTAACTGCAGGGTTCACACGGCCGTGTGACTCACACGGCCAAGTCACAAGTTCGTGTGTCTGGCCGTATGGGCATTTGAAGTAGGGATACACGGTAGTGTCCCAGCCCGTGTCTGTACCCGTGTAACTCTCTGACTTGGGTCACACGACCAAGCCACACGCACATGTGCCTGCCATGTACCATTCGAAATGGCCTCGCATGCCCATGTGCTAACCGTGTGTCTCACACGGCCAACTCACACGCCCTTGTGTCTGGCCTTGTAGACCTAAAATGTGCCTTAAACAAAAAATTTACCATTTCCTACATGCTTGCGCATTAAACAACTAAAAAACCATCCGTTTAACCTGTTCAAAACATGATCAAACACATTCAAAACATTCCAAAAAAATCATCCTAGGTGCCTAACCAATGTACCCTCATTGGTACCACATTTATATCATCAAAACATATTATCAATGCATCATTCAAATTAAAATTATAAACGTTCCAAAATCCATTAATTTGGCCTAGCTCATATCTACATAAAACATTAACTTAAATTCACATGCACATACCAAACTTTGGTTCAATTTACCATACCATACTATGGCTTCAAACACAAACACATGTTTATATATATACCAAACCAACATTACACTTATAACCTCATTTACAATCCATCCACAAAATAACTATCATTAAGACATCATAGGTACATGCCGACACAAAAGATAAACATCACCACATTTGAGTTCGGGATCGTTGTTGAATGCTGAATCGGTGATCAAAAGTGAAGTATCTAACCTGCGCATGGAAAAACAAAACCGTACACTGAATAAAACTCAGTGATATTTCTATAATCCAATCATTTCAAGACAAGATAATATTAAATGCACAATTGAATTTTAAACACATAATATTATTTAATATCACAATTATTATATGCCAACCTTTTTAATTCATACATATTAGCATACCATTTCATACTAATTTCAATTCTCATCACTTACTATTTAAATAGCTTTTCACAATTTGATTCACATTTCATTTAAACAATGGCATTATCCATTCCATATCCACTTAATGAGTACATAACTCATGTATTCTTATTTAATCACAATATATCTCATTTTCATGTTTCAAATCACTATCCCATTTTCAATTCTCATACAATATCATCCAATATCAATCATAGAACCATTTTATTTAATTACCCCTATTAACATGACTTGGACTTGGATGGATACACGGATCCAATCAACACACCAGTTTGGCACCTAACGCTTCATCAGACAAATCTGAAGTAGTAATTGCACCTAGCGCTATATAAATTGACACCGAATATCTCATCGGTTAAATCAAAGTAAATTGGCACCTAGTGCCTCATTAACTTGAAGTTGAAGAAATCCCTGAACTCTTCCAATCTTATGGCATACCATCTATATTTGACTTAGCCCGATACAGTTAATAGGGTTCCAATTCACTTTCCAAATACAACCAATATCCAATTATCATATTTGCACATTATCACATTTACACATATATATTCATTTCAATTCAAATAATCGATACATTCATAATATATATACCAATTCAACCCATTTCAATCAACTTTAATTCAATTCAATATCAAAGTGCCAAGTACTCACCTCAACCACTTACCATATGCATTAAATCAAAATACAACAATTTGTAACTAAGTTCGAATTATAGAAATATAAACCGTGGATTCCGAGCTATACGAGGTCAATTTTATCCTTCTCCTTTTTAGTCGAGGATTCCGATACGACGTTAGCAATTGAAGTTTGAACCTTTAAAGTCCTTAGGCCATGCATGACTTTCATTCTCCTTTTCTTTATTTTTCTTTCTTTTTTTTTCTTAGTTTTGTATGGCTTTCTCATTTATTACCTATTTGTTTTATTATACTTTAATTTATTATTATATAATACATATATATACATTTACTTAATTATTAATATTTCTTAATATTATAATATATTTTAACTTTAATTATTGTAATATATAAAATAAATTTACATATAAGTTGTATATATAATTCACTAATGTCGTCCCACTTAAAGAAACAATGGTGTAATTGCTGCTTGAGTCTCTTTAATTATTTTTAAATCATAAATTAACTTTTACCTTAAACACAATTTACTCATTATACTATAATAACTCTTAATTCATGCAAATGTAACCAAAACCTAATTAACTATACAATTAACTTCTTAAATATTTATAATAAATATTTACGAGTCCGATTTACGGGAACGGAGTCCTGAGAATGCACTTTCTGACACCCCTGACTATCAGGTCGTTACACTCGAGACTAACCTCCATTGTTTTCTTAATTTAGCTTCGATGTTTGAATGCCTCGAGATAAGGGATTCCTATCTCGAGACTTGGAATAAGGCAAAACTAATTTAGCTTCGATGTTTCCTTATCTCGAGACAAAAACCACTTGTCTTGAGACATAAATGGGATTGTCTCGAGACTAGCTTGCAAGTTTTGAGTCACTAAGCATAGAGGTTGAACAATAAGATAAATTTTGTTCTTATGGTCTTGAGACATGTTCATGTTGTCTCGATACTTAATGGTAAAGGGACCCTAAATGTACATTTTCAAGTATCCAAACCATACCAAAATGTACCTTAAACACAGCTAAAGCTTACCTCAATGTAAGACCCTCAATTTAGCACATGTTAACACAAGCAAACATCATCAAATCATAACAATCAATTCATCATTAATTAACCAACTAATTTACATATTCAAACTCATATAAACTAAGGATATTTATTTACTAATCTAGGGATGAAGTTCACCTTTATAAACCTTATAGGCTAAGTATCAAATATACCAAAATGTTAACTTAAGCAACATGATTAAAATAACCCAGGTACATGCTATTTCAACCCAAACACATATATACATACAAAATAGGTAGAAAAATGATTCCCGAGTTGAGTTGTTGAAACAAATACTTGAACACTTTTAATCTACGAAAATCCTTGATCGAGTCCTACGCATGGAAATAAACATGATTGTACACTGAGTATTGAAGTATTGAATACTCAATGGTGCTAATATAATTCAAATCAAATTCAATATATTTAAACTAAATTAAAACAAATACATAAATATAACATTAGCTACTTTGTTTTACTATATTACAAAATCTAGAATCATATCATTCCCAAAATTGTCATTCATTTCTTGTAACACCCTTTACCCGAGTCAAAGATCGGAGCTGGGCATGAAGCATTACTTGACTTAAACGCATGCATTCAATCTTTTCTGAAATGTAAAAACTAGGTCAAATTAAAACTTTCCTTTCATAGTTTTTTAATTCCTAATATAGGCCTACGAGGCCTAAATCATACTTTAGAAATGGTCTGGGATTAATTTGATCGCTTATGAAAGCTTTGGAAAATATCACTTGAAACAGGGCACATGCCTGTGTGGAAGGGCAACACGCTCGTGTGGCCCTATTGACCTAGTCGTGCCAAAGGCCCGTGTGGTTCACACGGCCTAAGCATAAGGGGACACGCCCGTGTTCCGAGCCCGTGTGAATTAAATTCCAAATTCAAACCTACAGGGGTTTTCACACGGCCTGACACACGCCTGTGTCCATGGCCCGTGTCCCTCACACGGCCATGACATGCCCGTGCCTTAGCCTGTGTCTAAAAACCCTGACATTTTATTTTTGATGTCAGCAACAAACTAGGGGCACACGACTAAGGCACACGCCCGTGGCCAGAAACCATGTCCTCCTCACGGCTGAGACACACGGCTGTGTCTCTACTCGTGTGTTTACTACCATACATACTGACTTGCAAATTTTACGAGTAGGGTACACACGATCGAACAACACGCCCATGGGGCTGACCGTGCGTCACACACGACCCAGACACACGCCCATGTGTCTACCCGTGTGGACAATATAAGGCTATCTACCAAGCCTTTTGCCACCCTGAAACACAATCCAATACCTTCAATCACACCAAAGTCTATCATAACATGATTTCCCAATCAAGCAACCATAACTAAGACCTATATATATTTCACATATGTTTAAGCGACTAATTTATGTACCACACACTAAAATTCACATACACAACCATACCAATAATTTTCTCATTCATGAAAGACCTTCTTGTATTCATATAACAACTTTCAAAATTAGTCATTTTTCATGGCCTTATACAAAATGAGTCAAATGCTAAAATAAGCCAACACATTTGGCCCCAAAATAGTGTGACACTAAAAAAGACAAAAGTTCCTATACATGCCATAATCAAAATAAAAGAACTGACTATACCAAGTGCTTCAGATGATAGTGTGGCTGGTTTCTCTGACGTAAGCGATGATCCTTGAGCTACTTTGGCGACACTATAAGAAAATGGAAAGGAAAAGGGGTAAGCATAAAGCTTAGTAAATTGCATGAAAATAAACATCAACTAATCATCATACCACAGTATCCTCATAACAATTCCATAGCTTGTTCTCGAATACAATAAATAAACATAAGCACAACTTACTCATCACTATCCAATAGCATTCATATAGCATGTACTGAATCCACATCTCATACACTTCAAGTAGGTACCTGTACCACTCACTATATGGTCATAACTTTTATCATTTCGATATAATTGAGAAATCTTCCGTTGAACTATTTGGAATATTATAGGATACTCAATAACCCCAAACATGGGATAAGATGTCGACGCCATGTCCTAGACATGGTCTTACACTGGCTTGTACATTAAAGTCGATGCCATGTCCCAGACAGGTCTTACACTAACTTTCGTATATCGAGGCTAATGCCATGTGCCAGACAGGTCTTACACTAGCTCGCATCTATCGGTGTCGATGCTATGTCTCAGACAGGTCTTACACTAACGCACAACAAGCTGACGCCATGTCCCAGATAGGTCTTACACTAGCTTGTATATCTCGAGGCCGATGCATTTTCCAGACATGTCTTACACTAGCTCATATACCACACAATGTCATGGTACAAATATCCAAGTCTATTCCAAATATTCAATCAGAAGTCTTTACTACATTAATTTCTCGACATGCATTCTCATAATCACAATAAAAAATTTACGCAATATCAATTCATTCATACATCATAGCAATATAGTTGCATTATTAACGTATAACTTACCTCAAATTATAAAATGTAGGCGGCTAGATGATTTACTCTACTTGCTTGGCCTTCCCCCGGTCCAAGTCTGATTTTCTTATTTTTTGATCTAAAATAATAAAAGTTCACTCATTTAACCTCTAAATAAATTTAAGCAGTCATAATTTCACATTTTTGGCAAAATAACCATTTTGCCCTTAGACTTTCACAAAAAATGACCATTTTACCCCTAGGCTTGAAAATTGATTTTTATCGAATTTCTTCAAATATTAAGACTAGCCAAACCCTTTTTACTCTTATAGTGACCCAAAATTCCCATTTTTTACAACATTACTATCTATTTTACAAACTTTACAAAATGGTCCTTTTAGGGTTTTCATGAGAAGTTCTTTCACAAAAGTTGTTTACAACACAACTAAGATTCATTTTCTTCCTTAAAACTCAGCAAACATCATAAATCCTTTCATGGTAAATCCCTAGACTATCAACCATTTTGCAAAATGGTCCCCTATTAGCTAGGTTATGCTATAAGGGTTCCAAAAGTACAAAAATTATCAAAAATGGGCATCTAAATCACTTACTTGAGGGAGAGATGAATGGCAGAAATTTCAAGCTTCCAAAACCCTTAGAATGGATGAAAATTTCAGTGGAGAAAGGAAAATGAAAAAGATAAAGGCTAGGCTCTAAGGGTATTATTTTATCATACATTAGGTAATCCATTTACCTAACCATTTGACCCATTGATTTTCTTGCCCCTATGGCCGGCCATGCCTCTTTAAGGGGGTATAGTTGCACTTTAAAGGCCTCCAATTATGACTCTCTATCTATTAAACACCTTTGACTAGCAAATCACAACTTTTTCCCTTTATGCGATTTAGTCCTTTTTCAGAATTAAGCTCACAAATACTAAAATTACCTCACCAAAATTTTCATGTACTAATATAATCATGTATAACATCAAAATAATAATAAAATAATTTCTTTGACTTCAAATTTGTGGTCTCAAAACCACTATTCTGGCTAAGCCTAAAACTCGGCTGTTACAATTCTCCCCCTGAGGGATTTTTGTCCCCGAAAATCTTACCGGTGAATAAGTTCAGGTATTGATCTCTCATGATCTCTACGGGCTCCCACATGGCTTTCTCAACTCTATGTCTATTCCATAACACTTTTACAAGTTCTATACTCTTATTCCTCAATTGTTTAACCTCTCGAGCCAAAATCTTAATCGGCTCTTCGCCATAACTCATATCCGGCTGAATTTCAACCTCAGTTGGTGCGATCACAGGCGAAGGATCCGATCTATCTCTACGTAACATGGACACATGAAACACGTCGTGAATCTTTTCCAACTCTGATGGAAAAGTCAGTCGGTAGGCAACATGCCCTACTCTCTCGGTAATCTCATAAGGCCCTATGAAACGAGGACTCAGCTTGCCCTTTCTACCGAATCTGAGGACTTTCTCTACGGGGATACTTTCAAAAACACCTTATCACTGACTTGAAACTCGATCTCTTTTCGTTTCAAATCCACTTAAGATTTCTGTCTATCTGAAGTGGCTCTCAAGTAATCACGAATAACCTTAACCTTCTCTTTAGTCTCTTTGACTAAATCGACCCCGTGAATCTAATTCTCTTTAAGTTTTATCCAATACAAGGGTGTTCTAAACTTGCGTCCATACAAAGCCTCATAGGGCGCCATTTTCAAACTCGGCTGATAGCTATTGTTGTAGGCGAATTCAACTAGCGGTAAGTACTTTTCCCAACTACTTTGAAACTAGAAAACACAACACTGCAACATGTCTTCAAGGACTTGAATTACTCTCTCCGACTGACCTTCGGTTTGTGGGTGGAAAGTTGTGCTAAAATTCAATTTTGTCCCTAAAGTTTCTTGCAACTTCTTCCAAAACCTCGAGGTAAACCTTGGATCCCTATCTGAGATAATCGACAAGGGCATCCCATGAAGTCTCATGATTTCAAAAACATACAAATCAGCTAATTTCTCAAGGGAGTAGTCTGTATGCACCGGTATAAAATGTGCCGACTTGGTAAGCCTATCCACAACAACCCAAACATAATCCTTTTTCCTTGGTGTCAACGACAATCCTGATACAAAATCCATAGTTACACAGTCCCATTTCCATTCGGGAACCATTACGGGTAGAAGTAAACCTGAAGGTGCTTGGTGTTCAACCTTCACTTGCTGACAAACTAGACACTTAGAAACAAACTCAGAAATGTCTCTTTTCATCCCCGACCACTAGTACATTTTCTTCAAGTCGTTATACATTTTCACACTACCCGGATGGATAGATAAGCAACACTTTGTAACTCTCGTAAAATCTTTTGTATGAGCTCATTATCCTTGGGTACACAAATTCTGTCTTGGTATATCATACAACTGTCGATACCAATATGAAATTCTAATTCATTTCCTGTCTCACACTGAGCCATGTTAGCTTGCAAGTCCTTATCACATTTCTGAGCTTCACAAATCTCTTGAAGGAACATCGGTCTAGCTCTCATCTCGGCTAGAATCGAAATATCGTCAATCACGGTCAATTAAGTATTCATAGCCTTCAAGGTGAACAATGATTTCTAATAAACCGTAAAATATACATATTTTTACCCCATGTTTAATGCATTTTATAGATGATTTCTCATTAGAATTGGTGAATTCGATACTCCTAATGCTTTAATTTCATGTTTTGTACTCAGGAGAGCACCAAGAGTCAAAAAGAGCCAAAAACGAGCCAAAAAGGGACAAAACGGACCAAATCGAGAAGATGACATGGCCTAAGCCTTGCCACACGGGCAGCTCACACGCCTATGTCTTTCGAGGGTGTCGACCAAGGCTTTCACGATTCACACGGCCTGGCCATTGACCCACACGACCATGTGCATTTTAGAGCGAATTAATGCAACCCTAGAGTGTTAATTAGAGAAAAGTCTCGGTTATTCAATTTAGGGATTAGACGTTATTAGTCTTCAATAGAGATAATAACATAACTCAGGGATCTCTACAGAACAAGTTGAATGAATACATCGTCCAGTTCGGAGCCAGAATAACAAGTAAAGTCTAGGTGGATTTTTCTTAGGTATTGTCTCAAGTCAATCGATTTTTCCAAAAGCAATTCCCCAATTCTTTTCTTTGTGCATTCCTAGTTTAGTGAATTAGTTTAATAAACAACCCCTCTTTATTTCTAAGTTAGATAATAAAAAGATAGTTATTACTAGTACTTTTGGTTCCCTTAGGTATAATATCCCGGTCTTGCCATTACTATACTATTGTTCGATGGGTGAACTTGCCTTTTCGTCGTGATAATAGTTAGTCTAGGTTTGATCTTCATTATAAATATTTATTACTTGTTACGAATCACGCGATCAAGTTTTTGGCGCCGCTGCCAGGGATTCAAAATATTAGGAACGCTAAATTTTTATTACTTTAGCCATTTGTTTTTCTTGCAATTTAATTTTAGTTTATTATTACTATTATTCAATAATTTACTTATTTTTTCTCTTGGTAGGTTTTTATAGTTTATGACTAGAAGAAACCCGTTAGGACCATTACTTTTTGACGAAGAAATCGATTGCACAGTTCGTAGAAATCAAAGAGAGATAAGGCGTAGCTTACAATACACGGAGAACGAGCGAGAAGACGGTACTCAATCCCCAACCGATGAGATGGTTGAAAACCAAGGCAATCAGCTACCTCCTGTAATTGCGGCTAATCAAAATCCTGCTCCACATACTATGTATGATTATGCTAAACCTTCTTTAACAGGAACTGAATCTAGCATAGTTATACCTGCTGTAGCTGCAAATACTTTTGAATTAAAACCTAACACTATTCAGATGATACAACAGTTTATTCAGTTTGATGGTTTGCAGGATGAAGATCCCAACGCTCACTTAGCAAACTTTCTGGAATTTTGCGATACATTTAAAATCAATGGCGTTTCTGATGATGCCATACGTCTTCGGTTGTTTCCATTTTCACTAAGAAACAAAGCTAAACAGTGGTTGAACTCATTACCACGAGGGTCTATCACTACTTGGGAACAAATGACTGAGAAATTTTTACTAAGATATTTTCTGCTGGCTAAAATGGCTAAATTATATAATGATATCTCTTCTTTTGTGCAGATGGATTTAGAAACACTTTACGATGCATGGGAGAGATACAAGAACTTACTGAGAAGGTGCCCTCACCATAGGTTATCGCTTTGGCTCAAGTACAAACATTCCACAATGGCCTGAATTCCTCGACTTGGCAAATGGTTGACGCAGCTGCTAGCGGAACCATCAACAATAAAACACCAGAAGATGCCTATGAATTTATAGAGGAGATGACACTGAATAACTATTAGTGTCAAGTTATGAGGACAAAGCCAACGAAAACAGCCGGCATTTATAACATCGATTCAGTCACCATGCTCTCTAATCAGGTAGAACTTCTCAATAAAAAGATTGACAGTTTACTTGGTTCTACGCAGGTACATCCAGTAATGAGGTGTGACTCAAGTGGCGGAGGTGTTCATACAGAATACCAATCCTTCAATCCTACAACTGAAGAAGAACAAGTCAACTATATGGGTAACAATAACTTCCGATCTCAAAATAACCCATACAGTAATACTTATAATGCAGGTTGGAGGAACTACCCAAATTTCTCCTGGGGTGGTCAAGGGAATCAAAAGCCACAAAATCTTCAGGGTTTTCAACAGTCACCTTATCAACAAGAGAAGAAACCAAACCTTGAAGAGATGCTTTCTAAATTCATCTCAGTGTCAGAAACCCGTTTCCAAAATACTGAGACAGCACTTAAGAATCAACAAGAATCGATCCAAGGACTCGAAACTCAGATAGACCAGCTATCCAAACTAATCTCCGAACGACTACAAGGTAGCTTACCAAGTAATACTGAACCTAATCCGAGGGAACACCTCAATGCAATTAGTACTCAAAATAAGGAATGATTCATTACACCGAAGCCAGAATTACAGCAAGACAACGCGATGAACAAAGGTCGAGAAGAGGTAAACGATAATGATCCTAAACAGGTAAGTACGAATCATGAACCTCGTGTGCCATATCCTAAAGCGATGACGAAAGACAGAATAGAAGAACAATTCGGTAAGTTTTTCAAACTCTTAAAGAAATTACATATTAACTTACCCTTTATTGAAGTTCTGTCACAGATGCCCAACTCAGGAAAATTCTTAAAGGAACTTCTGACCAATAAAAGAAATTTAGACGCTACATCGTATGTGGAACTCAATGCAGTCTGCTCAGCTATTCTAAAGAATAAGCTACCTAACAAATTGAAAGATCCAGGGAGTTTTACAATTCCTTGCTTAACTGGTAGTTTATCTGTGAATAATGCTTTAGGTGATCTAGGGGCAAGTATAAATGTTATGCCGTATAAAATGTTTAAACGACTAGGTCTCGGTAAACCCAAACAGACTAGGATGAGCATACAATTGGCTGACAAAATAATTAGATTTCCTAAAGGTATTATTGAAGATGTTCTCGTTAAAATTGATAAATTTATTTACCTAGTAGAATTTGTCATCTTAGATATGGATGAGGATAACGAGGTACCTTTAATTTTAGGACAACCCTTTTTAGCAACTGCCAGAACCATTATTAATGTAGGCACAGAAGAGCTAACACTTCGTGCAGAAAATGATGCAGTAACACTCCAAGCACGCGATTTATTCAAAACTTCTAAGACTCAAGATAACGCTATGAAACTTGTCGATGATAAAAATAATATTCAATCGTCCTAGCAGGAACCTCCTCGAACTAAGACAACGGAGAGAATTCACTATTATCAAGTAGCGAACAAAGACACCCATGAGGAACGAAGACTTCAAATAGAGGAGCTAGATGAATGGCGAGCACACAAACTGAGAACATATGATAAACCGAAACTACGCAAAAACAAGCCCGATACCTCTCATAATCAACTTAAGGTTGGCGATAAAGTCTTACTAGATGCCACAAATCCCCATATTGTCACTACCACACCAAATAAGGAAATCCCACATACTGGTACTCAGTATTTTTCCATTCGGTACGGTGGAGGTGAGTCATCCCAAGTTCGGTACTTTTAAGGTAAACAACACCCGATTAAAACCTTATTTTAAGATTGATAGTAGGAATGAGGAGTATGAACTCCTCAAACCACCATGATCATTCAATGGAAAGGTAAGTCGAGCTTAGACTATAAATAAACGCTTCACGAGAGGCGGCCCAAGCACTAACATATTTTGATTTCTTTATTTTTAATTTCAACACTTTGAATCATTAACTTAATCTTTGAATTGCAAAGTTTTTCAGCACACACGGCCAGGCACACGAGCGTGCCTAAAGCCATGGCCAAACAGGGGAAGAGACACGACCATGCGATACGGCTGTGTTGAAGCGGGACATGATTTCCCCAAAACACGGGATGCGATAAATCCCCACGGCCGTGCGACATGGCCGTGGGTGAACTTGATAAGAGACCACAGGCGTGGGAATAGAAAACCACGGGTGTGCCTAGGACAAGGCTCGATTCTATTTCTTCGACACGGGAGTGAGACACGCCTGTGCCATTCAGCCGTGTACAACAATACACAGGCGTGCTATAATAACACACGGGCGTGGAAGAAGTGAACAAAGCTAGGCACGGTTGTGCGACATAGTCGTGTGCCACACAGGCCTAAGACACACGGGTGTGGGATAGTAGCCAGGCATGACCTAAATTGCAAAAAAATTGAAAAACACGGGCTCACCTTCAGAGTACACGGGCGTGGTCCTAGGCTGTGTGCACCTCCCCACAGCACGAGGACCTATCGACTCAGCCACCACCACCCTCTCGTCCAGTTCATGCGACGGCTTCATATGCTGACGTCTCTGAGCGCCTCATCCGATTCGGGCAACAGTGCTTTCAATGATTTGACAACATTAATGCTACTCTACAGCAGTTTTGCCAGCACATCCACATCTCATCGCCAGTCCCACCTCACGAACCATCCAGCGATGAAGATGTTTAGAAATATTTATTTAATATTTTATGTTTTTAATTTTTATCGAAACTAATTTTTATTTTTGTTAGATTTTAGAATTTTATTTTATTTATTATTATTAATTTTGGTTATTTCTTTTCGAGTCCTTATTCTTCCTAATATCTCCTAAAAAGTTCCTAATTTTATCACAGTTATATAGAGCTCTTAAGCTCATCATCACATAGGAACTACAACTCCACCGGGGAAGGTTCTTCACGACTGCCATGTCCTGCTCGACCACGACCATAGCTACCACTAGATATAATATTCTTTTGGCGCAGGACTTATGGCCTAATGAACCTCTACGACCGCCGGAGTATCCTCCTCCACTCTCAAACCGATCACTCTCCAAAACTCTAGTTCGAGGAATTCATCATACAGGAAGTTTCACTTCTCTCCCTATCTTATTTTTATTCTCTAACATCTATCTTTGTACATTGAGGGCAATGTACATCTTAAGTGTGGGGAGGTATTTATTTTACTATCAGAAAAATCCCTGAATAATCACCTTGTTCTAATGAAAAACTCTCATATCATATTTAGGATAAATTTTAATTGATTTATGATTTTGATTGATATATCTTGAATTAAAACATAGGGATTTATGCATTGATTATTTAAACTTTAAGACATTAGAGAATCAAGCATGATAAGTTGATTTTTTAAGAAATTAAAATTATAGGTTGTTTCCCCAAGACTAGGTATTACTTTGAATTAGAATTCAGGAGTCTAAACATCAAAAAGCCATAATTTTTTGTGAGATTTTTGAGCCTTTTGAGCATCTATTCATCCTTTCATGCTCACTTTTATTATTGCTTTGAGTGTGTCAGTATTGAACTGTTATTGTAGAACTTACTTGATTATGCATGTTGAGACCACACCATTTGATTTGATATATCAAAATGATTAAGGCACTTAAGATTAACCCACTCATGCCATGAAAAGCCTACCTCCACGATTAACCTCTAGTAAACCCCCTTAAGCCCAACAAACCAATTCTTTTATTGCCCTTAATATTAACCTTTAACCCATTATTATTCAAATCCCCTAAATTAATCCCTATTTTTGTCGAGATTTGAGTCGAATGGATTGCCTAGCTATGTTTTGTCTTGATATTTAGTCTATATTATTTAACTTGTTCTTAAAAAAAACTATGTATACATATCTGTAATTTCATATTCTGAGAAAAGCTCTATTATACGCAAGTGAAGATTAACTCTTTTTCTAGTTAAGGCAACTTTTCAAGTCAATCTCGATTCTAACCTTTTCTTTCAGCTTGTGACCACACCCCCTAACCAAGCCTCATTACAACCTTCTAAAGACCTTTTCATTGATGTATCATCTTAAATTACAGTGGTGGAGATTTGATTTTCATGCAAGCCTATGGTAATGACTTTTCATTATTGACTATTGAGTGCTTCATTTATTGTCCTTAAACACCTCGAGTGATTTGAGTGAATCTTTAGTAAGGATGTGAAACTCTGTCATATTCTGAATCAAAGGTAATCACTTAGATGTGGAGAGACACCTATGTTTGCATGATTAAATACTCAACTTGGAATGTTTGAAACTTTTATGTTCTTTTAGTTGGATTCTCAATGTATGATTACCTATGAATTATTTTGAGATATTATCGATAAGAATTATAAGTTGAGGAGAATTTATTTTGATTATGAGTTGAGGATTTTGCTTGAGGACAAGCAAATGCTTAAGTATGGGGGTATTTGATAAACCGTAAAATATACATATCTTTACCCCATGTTTAATGCATTTTATAGATGATTTCTCATTAGAATTGGTGAATTCGATACTCTTAATGCTTTAATTTCATGTTTTGTACTCAGGAGAGCACCAATAGTCAAAAGGAGCCAAAAAGGGATAAAACGGACCAAATCGAGAAGATGACACAGCCTAAGCCTTGCCACACGGGCAGCTCACACGCCCTTATCTTTCGAGGGTGTCGACCAAGGCTTTCACGATTCACACGGCCTGGCCATTGACCCACACGGTTGTATTCAATTTAACAGATCAAACACGGCCTAGCAATCACGTCACACGGCCGTGTCACACGGGCGTGTCCTTGTCGAGCCCAAGTTAAGTCCAATTCAGAAAAGGCCACTTTTGAGGGTTTCTAGGCGTTCCAAAGCCTATAAATACACACTAGAGGAGGAAGAAAAAGGGGACAGAGAAGGAGGGTAAGGAATTACCCCAAGGAAGCCGATTGATCCATCTCAGAAGCCAGATTCATTATCAAGATTGAAGATCTCTCCTCAATTTCCCTTTAGGAGTTTTGGGTTTTCTTGATGTTTTGTATTATTTATTCTTCTGAGATGTTTTCTTATTTAGTTATGAACTAAATCCCTTAAATACCTAAGGGGAATGAAACCTAAGACGAATCTTGTTATTATTTTCTGAATCGTATGATAATTATTTAACTTGTTCTTAATTATGTGTACTTAATTCTTGTTTTTATATCCCAGGATACTGATTCAAGACATGCTCTTATTCAGAGGAGGACTAGACCCTGTCTAAGAGTACTTTTTTCATAATTAAGCGGAGTTGATTGCGCACCTAGAAATAGGGTGACAAGATTTTGCCGGATTAGGGTGAAACCTAATAAGGGGATCCATAGAGCGAGTTAATGCAACCCTAGAGTGTTAATTAGAGAAAAGTATCGGTTATTCAATTTAGGGATTAGACGTTATTAGTCTTGAATAGCGATAATAACATAACTTAGGGATCTCTACGGAACAAGTTGAATGAATACATCGTCCAGTTCGGAGCCAGAATAACAAGTAAAGTCTAGGTAGATTTTTCCTTAGGTATTGTCTCAAGTCAATCGATTTTCCCAAAAGCAATTCCCCAATTCTTTTCTCTGTGCGTTCCTAGTTTAGTTAATTAGTTTAATAAACAGCCCTTCTTTATTTCTAGGCTAGATAATAAAAAGATAGTTATTACTAATACTTTTGGTTCCCTTGGGTACGATATCCTGGTCTTGCCATTACTATACTATTGTTCGATAGGTCAGCTTGGCTTTTCGTCGTGATAATAGTTAGTCTAGGTTTGATCTTAATTATAAATATTTATTACTTGTTACGAATCACGCGATCAATTTTCTACTCAAAGCATCAACGAATACATTCACCTTCCCCGAGTGATAATCGATTATCAACTCTAACCATCTCCATTATTGTAAATTCAACTTCTTTTGAGTCATCAAATACTTGAGACTTTTATAGTCAATGAACACTCGGCATCTCTTGCCATACAAATGGTGTCTCCAAATTTTCAATGTGAACACGATAGAGGCCAACTCTAAATTGTGCGTCGGGTAGTTTTTCTCGTGTGGCTTTAACTGCCTAGAGGTATAGGATATTACCTTGCCTTCTTGCATGAGCACACATCCCAATCCATTTAAGGAAGTGTCGCTGTACACTACGAATTCCTTTCTTGGTTTTGGTTGCACTAAAATTAGAGCTTCGGTTAACAAGGTCTTTAGTTTCTCGAAACTCTGTTGGCACCTCTCCGTCCATACGAACTTGACATCTTTTTGTAGCAGTCTAGTCATTGGAGTGGCTACCATCGAGAATCCTTTAACAAACCTTCTGTAGTACCTAGCTAAGCCCAGAAAGCTTCTAATCTCTGAAATATTTTTTGGTTGTTTCTACTCAACAATAGCTGAGACCTTACTCGGATCAGCTCTAATTCCGTCACCCAAAACTATATGTCCTAAGAATTCGACCTCTTGGAGCCAAAACTCACTTTTACTAACCTTGGCATACAGCTGCTTATCCCTCAAAGTTTGCAAAACCGTTATCAAATGTTCCGCGTGTTCACTTGCATCTCGAGAATAAATCAATATATCATCGATAAAGACCACCATGAACTTATCCAAATACGGTTGAGAAATACGGTTCATCAAATCCATAAATACCATAGGGGCATTTGTTAAACCGAAGGGCATCACAAGGAACTCGTCCTAAATGCGGTTTTCGATACATCTTCCTCCTTTACTCTAAACTGATAATAACTAGACCTCAAGTCTATCTTGGAAAACACGGTGACTTCTTTCAATTGGTCAAACAGATCGTCAATCCTTGGCAAGGGATACTTGTTCTTCACTGTCACCTTGTTAAGCTGTCTGTAGTCTATACATAACCTCATCCACCTATTTTTTTTTCACAAAGAGCACTGGAGCACCCCACGGAGAATAGCTCGGTCTCGCAAAACCCTTATCCGTTAGTTCTTGTAGCTGTACTTTCAACTCCTTTAATTCCATCGGAGCCATCCTATACGGAGCAATCGAGATAGGTGTCGTACCAGGGACTAACTCAATTCCAAATTCAACTTCTTTCGCTGGGGGCAGTCCCGGCAATTCCTCCGGAAATACATCTGTGAACTCACAAACCACTGGTACTAACTCGATCTTCAATTTGGATACTTGAGTATTCAATACAAAAGAAAGATAAGCTTCATATCCTTTTCTCAAATATCTCACTGCCGACATGGACGGTATCACTACAGGCAAAATGTCTAATTCACCCGTTTCAACCCGAAGAACATCCCCGTCTTTACATGTCAACTCAATAGATTTTCTTCCACAATCCACTACAACACTATGAGAAGTCAACCAATCCATCCCAAGGATTTCAGTAAATTCATTAAAAGGCAATAACATCAAGTTAGCCAAAAAACAATGACCTCTAATTGTCAAAGGGCTATTTCTACACACTTGGTCAACTAACACATTGAACTCATTGAACTCGACTAGCATGTTCGTACGGGGTATCAATTCCATACAAATATAAGAGTGGGTAGACCCCGGGTCAATCAAAGGAACAACAGATATATCATGGATAGAAAAGATACCCATAATCACATCGGGAGACTCTGCCTCTTTACGGGCACGTATAGCATAAGTCCTTGCAAGCGCTCTATCCTTGGACGTCACTGCAGCATCTCTAGGCGTACCTCTACTACTAGCCCTACTTCTCGAGTTCTTAGGTAGTCTACCCCTTGAAGGAGCATTACCCGATCTCACACTTTGATCCTTATATTTCTCGACCATCTCGAGACAGCTACGAATAAAATGGTCCAATAACCCACATTTAAAGTAGCCTTTTTCATTACCTCGGCACTCATCAACATGACGTTTACCGTATTATGAACATTCTGGTCTATTTGGTCTAGCACTACCAACACTTGCGATAGAAGTGGTTTGAGCTTTAGACACTGCATGCTGCTTGCTATTGTTTCTGCTCGAAAATCCTACTAATGCAATTGATCGAGCAGAAAGCTCCCTCGATCTCTTGGATAAGGTCTGGTATGATTTCCCCATTTGTCTTTTCTTTGAGTCACAAGACTCAATGTCAGCTTTTCTTTTTTTTTGGCCAATTCTTCGGCCTTAATGAAACCTTTTCGAAGAAATCTTTCAAAAAATTATCAACGAATCCGAAAGGTTCCTTCTCAACTAGAACCACAAATTCCCTTAGCTCTAAGATGCCAACTAGTAGATGGATGTCTTCATTCAAACCATCTTCAAACTTCTTACACATAATGGCTTCTATAGATATGCACTCCCGCGCATATTTGTTGAGCTTCAGAAACTCGCACTCATATTCCGTCACTATCATGTGGCCTTGTTTTAGCTCGAGAAACTCTTTCCTCTTTTGATCGATGAACCTCTGACTAATATACTTCTTTCATAATTTTTCCTTGAAGAATCCCCAAGTTACTCGATCTCTCGGTACGACTGACACGAGAGTGTTCTGCTATTGGTAGGCCAAATCTCGTAGGAGTGACACTACACACTTCATGCACTCCTCGGGTGTGTGTGATAGCTCATCAAATACCCTAATGGTATTTTCCAATGAAAACTCTGCTCTCTCTGGGTCATCATCAATATTTGCCCTAAATTCCTCGGACCCGTGCTTTCTAATTCTATCCACTGGAGGTTTCTCTCTTCTAGCTATGTTTCCTTCTTGAGGAGCTATATGAAAGGGTTGAGGAATTGGAGGAGGTGGGGGAGGTGGAGTATTCAGATTTGCACGAATAAACTCCGAGTACCACACGTCCATCATATGGAGGTAAGCTTCTCTAGCCCCTCCGCCCTGACTTATTGTCACGGGCCCATTATCAACTGGCGCGGTCCCTTTAGTGGGAGCCGGCGCATTACTTTCCACGTCATTCGCTGTAGCTACGTCCGGATCCATTTACTATATATAAAAACACAATTTATTTCGTTAGGAGTTGTCACACTATCAATATACAATTATGGCATGTATAGCTAAACTCGTACTCACGCTAGGTTAGTCCTAAAAATGACTAAACCACAGCTCTGATACCATTAAATGTAACACCCCTTACCCAAGTCTGAGATCGGAGCTGGGCACGGAGCATTACCTGACTTAAACGCATGCATTCAATCTTTTCTAAAATGTAAAAACTAGGTCAAATTAAAACTTTTCTTTCATAGTATGTTGATTCTTAATATGGGCCTACGAGGCAAATCATATTTTGGAAACGGTCTGGGGTTAATTCGATTGCTTATGAAAACTTTGGAAAATATCACTTGAAACAGGGCACAAGCTCGTGTGGAAGGGCAACATGCCCGTATGGCCCTATTGACCTGGCCGCGCCAAAGGCCTTTATGGTTTACATGGCCTAAGCATAAGGGGACACGCCCGTGTCCTAAGCCCGTGTGAATTAAATTCCAAATTTGAACATGCAGGAGTTTTTACATGGCCTGATGCACGCCTGTGTCCATGGCCCGTGTCCCTCACACGGCCATGACATGCCCATGTCTTAGCCCATGTCTAAAAACCTTGACATTTTGTTTCTAACGTCAGCAACAAACTAGGGGCACATGGCCAAGGCACAAGCCTGTGTCCAGAGACCGTGTCCTCCACACGGATGAGACAGACGACCATGTCTCTTCCCGTGTGTTTATTACCATGCATACTGACTTGCAAATTTTACGCGCAGGAGGCACACGACTGAACAACACACCCACGGGGCTGACCGTGCATCACACACGACCCAGACACACGCCCGTGTGTCTACCTGTGTGGACAATATAAGGCTATCTACCAAGCCTTTTGCCACCCTAAAACACAATCCAATACCTTCCATCACACCAAAGTCTATCATAACATGATTTCCCAATCAAGCAACCATAACTAAAACCTATATACATTTCACATATGTTTAAGCGACTAATATATGTACTTTTCTATCCATACACTGAAATTCACATACTCAACCATACCAACAATTTTTTCATTCATGAAAGACCTTTTTGTATTCATATAACAACTTTCAATATTAGCCATTTTTCATGGCCTTATACAAAATGAGTCAAATGCTAAAACAAGCCAACACATTTGGCCCTAAAAAAATGTGACACTAAAACAAGAAAAAAGTTCTTATACATGACATAATCAGAATAAAAGAACTGACTATACCAAGTGCTTCAGAGGATAGTGTGACTGGTTTCTCCGATGTAAGCGATGATCCTCGAGCTACTTTGGCGGCACTATAAGAAAATGGAAAGGAAAAGGGGTAAGCATAAAGCTTAATAAGTTGTATGAAAATAAACATCAACTAATCATCATACCACAATATGCTCATAAAAATTTCATAGCTTGTTCTCGAATACAATAAATAAACATAAGCACAACTTACTCATCACTGTCCAATACCATTCATATAGCATGTACTAAATCCACATCTCATACATTTCAAGTAACTACCTGTACCACTCACCACATGGTCATAACTTTTCTCATTTTGTTATAATTGAGAAATCTTCCGTTGAACTATTTGGAATATTACAGGATACTCAATAACCCCAAACATGGGATAAGATGCCGACGCCATGTCCCAGACATGGTCTTACATTGACTAGTACATTAAAGCCGATGCCATGTCCTAGATAGGTTTTACAATAACTTTCGTATATCGAGGCTGATGCCATGTCCCAGACAGGTCTTACACTGTCACACAACAAGCTGACGCCATGTCCTAAACAGGTCTTACACTAGCTTGTATATCCCGAGGCCGATGAATGTGCTAGACATGTCTTACACTAGCTTTCGTCTCAATGCCGATGCATGTCCCAGACATGTCTTACACTAGCTCACATACCAACCAATGTCATGGTACGAATATCCGAGTCCATTCTAAATATTTAATCGGAAGTCTTTACTACATTAATTTCTCGACATGCATTCTCATAATCACAATCAAATAATTTACGCAATATCAATTCATTCATACATCATAGCAATATAGTTGAATTATTAACGTACAACTTACCTCGGATTATAAAATGTAGGCAGCTAGATGATTTACTCTACTTGCTTGGCCTTCCCCCAGTCCAAGTCCGATTTTCTTTTTTTTTGATCTAAAATAATAAAAATTCACTCATTTAACCTCTAAATAAATTTAAGCAATCATAAGTTCACATTTTTGGCAAAATAACCATTTTGCCCTTAGACTTTCATAAAATGACCATTTTACCCCTAGGCTCGAAAATCAATTTTTATCAAATTTATTCAAATATTAAGACTAGCCAAACCCTTTTTACTCTTATAGTGACCCAAAATTCCCATTTTTTACAATATTACTATCTATTTTACAAACTTTACAAAATGGTCATTTTAGAGTTTTCATGAGAAGTTCTTTCACAAAAGTTGTTTACTACACAACTAAGATTTATATTCTTCATTAAAACTCAGCAAACATCATAAATCCTTTCATGGAAAATCCCTAGACTATCAACCATTTTGCAAAATTGTCCCCCCATTAGCTAGGTCATGCTATAAGGGTTCCAAAAGTACCAAAATTATCAAAAATGGCCATCTAAATCACTTACTTGAGAGAGAGATGAATGGATGAAAGTTCAATCCTCTAAAACCCTTAGAATGGCTGAAAATTTCGGTGGAGGAGAAAGGAAAATGAAAAAGATGAAGGCTAGGCTCTTAGGGTATTATTTTATCATATATTAGGTCATCAATTTACCTAACCGTTTGACCCATTAATTTTCTTGTCCCTATGGCCGGCCATGCCTCTTTAAGGGGGTCTAATTGCACTTTAAAGGCCTCCAATTATGGCTCTCTATCTATTAAACACCTTTGACTAGCAAATCACAACTTTTCCCCTTTTTGCGATTTAGTCTTATTTCAAAATTAAGCTCACAAATGCTAAAATTACCTCACCAAATTTTTTATGCACTAATATAATCATATAACATCAAAATAATAATAAAATAATAATTTCTCTAACTTTGAATTCATGGTCTCGAAACCACTATTCTGATTAAGCTCAAAATTGGGCTTTTACATTTCTTATCTCAATATTTCATAATTCTATATCATCACGTACTCAATGGTTCAACATCTTACTCAATGTCTTTTTCGTTACTTACTCTTTTCAACCCTTATTAATCAACGATAAACATTAGAATGAATACTTGAATCTATATAAAGAGAAGTCTATGACCCTATGAAAATTGGGATTGTTTTATTTTGTCACCTCGGGTTGCCCAACAATGATGGCTTTTAGTATCTGCCCAAGACCCTCTGGGAATTGGAGCTAATAAACCACTGATAATGGTGACCCTATGGCATGCCAACTATACCCGACACTACGTTTAACACCATTTAACAGGAAATTAACATTGTAATAATAATTGTAACACATATCAACATAATATTAATGTCTAAATACAACATATATACAACACAATTCAAGCATTCAAGATTGATTTCAACAATCACAACATTAAATTCATCATTTCATAGTTTGGGAAAGATACGATTAGCTAGACATTTATATTATGTTCTCTTATAACAACAAACTAGAGTACAAACAAGTTATTAAAATTGAATTATAGAACAAGCCAAAAAAGCTCTACGACGTTTGTCTTTTTCTTTCCTTTTACCTTTGACATTCCATCATTGTCTTTGACTACGTTCAAAAATACAATTACAGAAATGTCATTAGCCTCACAATTCAACACAAATTCAATGAAATCAAACATGATGCATTCAATTCAATTTATCCTTACAACCCTAATATTCAAAACATCCATATTGCGCAATTTATTCAATCGAATTTAGTTCTGCCTAATAAATATAGTTTAGGGTCTTGTAGCTTCCAATTTATTACAAAAAATTTTAGTCGCTTTTAATTTATTTAATTAGATTATTAAAATTTCATAATTGATCAAATGATCTTAATTTTAGCTTGTTTCACTACCATCTATCATACTTAAAACATTATCTTTCCTAATTTAATTAACCCATTCATGCATGAATTTCAAATTACCTTAATCAAATGTTTTAAAGCTTTTTAACAATGAAATCCAACTTAAAAAATTGTTAATTCTTAGATTTATTATATTTGCTTCCATTATGTAATATTATTCATTAAAGTTTTAACTAAATTTTGAAAGAAGAAAAAAACTTACTAAATAGCTATGGGGTCACGATAATGATAAGATCTTAAAGGAGATGTTTTTCTTTCCTTTTTTTTTGTTTTAACGAATGGAGAATAAGAGTATCCAGTTTTCTTCTCTTTCTTTCCACTAATATCATCATGGTAATATAAATTTTTAATTAAAAGTTACCATAAAATTAATGGCTCTCATCATAACATAATTACATAAGTGGAATTCTATGTCCATGGTCAAGTAAGGCCACTAGCTTGATTTTAATTTACGAATATTTGTTTTTTAGAGTGTGCTTGTATTTTTGGAGAAACAGATTGCGACATTGCGACGAGGTGAAAACGACGTCACGACGTGTTCTATTTGGCAGCTACGTTTTAGACTTCAAGTAGGACTTCTTCTCCCAGTTAGACTTTGATTATTCTAGAGATATTTTAGTATGATTAGAACTCTAATCTTAGCTTATTTAAAGGGACCATTGTATCCCTGTTTTGTTAAGCTAATCAAGATATAGTCATAGGTTTTTTCTTTGAGGGCGACAAGATGTAGTCATAGGCTTTTTTTAGGACGATAAGATGTATTCGTATATGAGTTTTGGTGAGAGTTTCGTGGTAATTATGGATAGTACTTTATACCCCTTTTTTGAGTACCTTATGAGATTTATGATTTTGTTTATTGGTTTTCTCTTTGGAATTTTGAGCTTTGTATTCTGGGTTTTAAGTAATGTACAGGTTGTGCATTTAGGTTATTCTCTTCATATTGTACTCTTGTTTGTTTACTTATTTAGTGGAAAGTGGATACCTCTTTTGCCCGTGGGTTTTCCCTCTTTGAAGGTTTTTCACATAAAATATTTGTGTTCATTCTTCTCTACTTTTACTATCTCATTATTTATACGGGTCGATCCCCAACAAATTGGTATCAAAGCTACAATTCAACTTTCGCAGATTGATTCATTCGATGAAACAACTACTTTCTTAGATATCGAAAAGTTTGACGAATTACAAATTTTAGTTTCTGGTAGTTTCGAATAATTACAGAAGTAGCTGATGTGGCCGAGAATGAGGGTGATGATTCATCGCTCTTTACATAATCCGATTGAAGGTGGAGTAGTGTTAAATGTCAGACATGTGCCTGATTTAGAGAAGAATCTCATCCTCTCTTTGGTCTTTAGGAATTGAATGGTTCGCAGAGTATTTGAAGTAAGGTTGGTCGCAGAAGGTTATAGTTAGGTGGAGAGAGGTGATGTTTTCTTTATTGTTCGGGTATTATTGGCCCTTGTTACATTATACAATTTTGATTTGAAGACTGAGAGTCTTTCATTTCCCAAGTTCAAGCATGATTTAGACTTGGTTGACATACTGGAAAATTCGAGTTTGACCCGTGATGGGGCATGAAAAAAAGGCTTGATAAATATGAGTCAAGGTGGAGATTTATAGGGTGTGCCTCATATTTTTGAAAAAACAGATGGCGACGTTGCGATGAGGCAAAAACGATGTCACGACATGTTCTATTTGGTAGCGACGTTTTAGACTTCAAGTAGGACTTCTTCTCCCAGTTAGACTTTGATTATTCTAGGGATATTTTAGTATGCTTAGAACTCTAATCTTAGTCTATTTAAAGGTGCCACTATATCCCTATTTTGTTAAGCTAATCAAGATGTAATCGTAGGCTTTTTCTTTGAGGGCGATAAGATGTAGTCACATATGGGTTTTGGTGAGAGTTTCGAGGTAATTATGGATAGTATTTTATACCCTTTTTGTGAGTGCCTTATGAGATTTAGGGTTTTGTTTACTGATTTTCTATTTGAGAGTTTGAGCTCTATATTCAAGGTTTTAGGTAATGTACAGGTTGTGCATTTAAGTTATTTTCTCCATCTTATATTCTCGTTTGTTTACTTATTGAGTGAAAAGTCGATACCTCATTTGCTTGTGATTTTTCCCTTTTTGAGTGTTTTCCACGTAAAATATTTGTGTTCGTTCTTCTCTACTTTTACTATCTCGTTGTTTATATGGGTCGATTCCCAATAGTTTTTAAGGACATGGCAATTTACTCATCAAGGATGTAACACCCATAACCCGTATCTGTCGCCGGATTAGGGTCACGAGGCATTGCTGAACATAAGCACAGTTCCGGACATTCTCATGCTAACACAGGTCATATTCTTATATATATGTAGAGCATATAACTAATTAAATATTAAACATACATTATAAAAACATATTGCATATACGAATCACAGGTTCATCACTTTATTGATAAGCGAT
The DNA here is from genome assembly GCF_007990345.1 of Gossypium hirsutum. Classification (NCBI taxonomy): domain Eukaryota; kingdom Viridiplantae; phylum Streptophyta; class Magnoliopsida; order Malvales; family Malvaceae; genus Gossypium; species Gossypium hirsutum. The sequence goes on along the minus strand of NC_053426.1, from coordinate 95,983,246 downwards.
TACCACAATAAAAATCAAACATTTTATTTCTTAATTCTAGACATGCGCATATTTAACCAATTAAATAATATCACAAGGCATTTGATCCCTCAGCATATATGGCATTATCAACTTCACAACTGATCAAAAAAATATTTCATAAAACATTAAAGTCATACCAATTCCACCAGTCAATCTTAAACAAGAAGTTTACCAATTGCATACCCGAATACATATATATATATATATACTTGTTACTTATTAAATATGCAATTTACTAACAAAACATACCTAATACCTATTCAATATTTATCTTCATCAATTGTACCTATTTTACCAACCACATAAGCATAATAAATGCATATACATTTCCATTACAAACCGAATCATAATGACAAGCATCATTCGATTACACACACATAAACATGTACATATATATATATGATCAATCTTGCTCCATTGTTAAGCCAAATTACTAGACCATTTACAAGACAAAACATATCATAATAATCCTTTACCATATTCGAACATAAACATATATCATTTAATGCCCATTCACATATTAACACCTATATCAAACATAACAACCAATTTCATATATACTTTATCTATACACAACCATAGCCGAATCATCTAACCATACTTATGAAAATTTATATACACCATGACCGACTCATCAACCACAATGAAGTTCACCAACCATTATCAAGCCATTTCCAAAACGTATAACACCTATCACATATACCATTCATTCATAGCATATAACATTATAACCAAAAAAGATTAAACCATGACCAAACATAACCAAATTCAAGCTTAGTAGTTAAGCCATTTTCGCATGGCTTAAATTATACATAACCAAAATCCAACATTTCCAGAAGTATAATCTAGCCTATACATGCCATAGATTCAAAAATTCACTTATAAAGATACCGAAAGCAGTCGATAGTGTGATAGCCTTTACTAATGATCCCCGAGCTCGTAACTTGAATCCAAAATCTATAAAACAAAAACAAACATACACACACAAAGTAAGCTTTTATAGCTTAGTAAGTCGTAAGCAAATAAACAACCCAATGATATAATCAACTCAATTAGACTAAACCAAATTATAATACCAATATTACATTTAATCTCAAACTTACAATTTCATAAATAATATATATATATACTTTCATACATAAATACTACCTTGGCCGAATGCTCATATAGTTAAATTAATAAATTATCATTCAACTTTCATAGCCAAAATGTCATTATATAACCAAGTACGCGTTCACTCATATACACAAGCTCATGAATCAAAATATAACTTCATATATATACTAATTATATGGCCGAATATACATTACCCCATTTACACTTATTCAAGTATCATCTCAAAGATATTCATAATATACATCACAAAGGCTAATTACACTTTCATATTCACATTCCTTCTTTGTTTACCTCATAAGTGATTTATAACAAATATCAAGTACTTACTTACCTCATTACAAGTAGATAATAAGCTAACTCATACCTGGTCATTTAGCTCGTTTTACACATTCAATCATAACTTATTGATGCCCGATGAACCATTCGAAATTGGATAGGACACTTGGATAATCACATATATCGTACAATGCCAACGTCCCAGACGTGGTCTTACATGTAATCACATATCGATGCCACTGTCCCAGACAGGGTCTTACTCGCACACATATATCGGAGTCACATATCGATGCCATAGTCTTACTCGCACATCACATATTGGAATCCTATGTCATGACATATGTATCCTAGCTATTCCTAAGGTTCATATGGGACTTTCAAACGTTGTAACTCGGTCGGAACGAATTGATAAACATAGTTGCCAAGCTTACTCACATTCAGCTATTGCATATAAATACTCACATTCCATTTCAGCATGTATAATTTTCATTTAATTAAAATTAAGTACGTCTATTTGCTTATAAACTTACCTCGGATGATGTAAAATAGAACGGGACGACTAGTCGACAACTTTCATTTTCCTCCGATCCAAATCCAATTTCTTTGGTTCTTGATCTAAAAATATTCAAATTAAACTCATTCAAACATATTTTCATTCAATTTAGTCCAAAAACACATAAATGGGAAAATTACCATTTTACCTTGACATTTTACACTTTTTACAATTTAATCCCTATTGCACAAAACACAAAATATGCAAACTTTCACTACACCCATGTTAGGCCAAATGTTCCTAGTGTTCATACAAGTCCATATATTTCATTTATTTCACATTTTAGTCCCTTAATTTATTATTTATGCAATTTAGTCCTAATTACTCAAAATCATCAAAAACTCCAATTCAAAACATGTTAATCCAAAACATATCTTTCACATTTCATCATCAAACAACAAAAAACACAAGCTTTCAACAATGGAATAAATCAAAATATTCAACAAAATAAAAAATTCAAGCATGGGTCTTGAAGATAACTTAGCAACGATCTCAAAAACGTAAAAATTATGAAAAACCGAGCTAGTTACATACCTTGATTGAGCTTAAAAGATGGCCGAACCCTAACTTCTCTTATTTATTTTTCTTTTATTTAATATTCGGTTGATGAACAAAGATAAATAATGAATATGATAAGTTTGGTTTTAATTAATATAAGTTTATTAACTAAATTACATATATAACCTTTATAATATAATATAAAACCATTATCAACCTTGGCTATTACCGTCCACTCAATATTTCAATGGTTTAATTGCAACACAAAACCTCCATATTAAAAGAACAACCACTATTCGGCCCCTTTCTACATTAACTACCAAATTTTCATTTTACGTGATTAAGTCCTTTTATTTAATCGGACACTCAAACGACAAAATTAAATTACGAAAATTTCACACACACAAATTCACACATAATAAATACAGAAAATAATCTTTAAATATTTTTATGACTCGAATTCATGGTCCCGAAACCACCATTTCTGTTAGGGTCTAAATCGGGCTGTTACAAAAGACATGCACAAAGTTTCAAACAAATTATCTTCTTTTACTCATCTTATAATCTATTCCCTGAACTATTTTATAAATAAATTTAATCTATTTAATTACTATTCAGTTCTATTTATTAATATCACATACAACTTGCTAACTTTTCAGCTTAACATTCTAAATTTCTCGATTTTCAAGAATTCAATCTTGAACCGAGTTTTTTTGACACCGACGAAAATCAGGTTGTTACTAAGCATTTTCTGATTGGGCTAAATTGAATGAAAGTAAAAAGTACCAAGACTAAATTGTAAAATTTCTACTTTACCAAAAAAGGTCATAAATGCAAAATTTTGCACAAGCCATTAATAATTGAGGATGACAAGTTTGGTTAAATTTTTTTTTTGAAGTACTAAGTGTTGAGGATGAAATTAGAGAAAGATAATAAGTAATAAGGGGATAAAATGTAATTTTTCGTAAAAAAAAAAGAAAGAAAAAAGAAGAAGCTATTTTGGTGAATATTATACTAGGAATATTAAATAGGGAGATATTATATTTTTAGAACCAATTTCAAAATATTGGACTGGAATTAGGTGAAAATATAATGTGGACTACACATTTTAAGTAATTGACACATTTTAAGTAATTGACTTTTTAACTTAGGACCAATTTTTAATTAGTGAATAAAAAAAGAAAGGTTTAATTTTTTTTACCCTTTCTTCCTCAAATTCAACATACCTCCCTTTGCATGGCTATTTCTTCCCCTCCCTCCCCCCTTCCCTTTTCCAAATAAAACTCCACTCTAACACTTAAGTTTCCTCCTTACTAGAAAACAATCTTTTTTTGTTGTTTTCCATTGCCACAATCTTCATTCAAGACTTAGGTTTTTATGGTTTAATGAGAGAAGTTGCAGTTAGTGAGAGAAAACTCCAAATCAAGGTAAGAAAGTATTTTTTTTTTTTCATCTACACTTTAGTTATTTGAGGTATTTAGTATGAGAAAATTTATTGAAGGTGTATTTTAATTGCTTATATTTTAGTGTTGAGAAATGTTGAATAGGTAGAAAAATAGACTTTGAATAAATGCTTAAGTGGATTCAAGTGTTAAGAAAATAAAAAGAAACCTTGTTTTGATTGTTGTCATCTAAAGAGGTAAGTACTCTTGAATTTTGCAAACTTTACCTTAATAAATATGTGATTACGAGTTAAGAAAAAATATTGATTGGAAAAATGAGAATGAGTAATATCGAAACTCAATATTTAACAATAATAATAAGAATAGAATACTGAAAAAACAAAAGAAAATTTAAAATACACTACATTTTGAATGATCACTTCAACTTTTTAAGCGATTATCACTACAAAGTTAAAGAGTTTTAGAGACTGGATAAAAGAATGACAAAAAGAATTCCCTTTTATCTCTAATTTAAAAGTATTAGAGATGTTACTTTAGGAATGTTTTTTTATTTATGTACCCAAATCTTATATTTAATAGTTTTGGGGGCTATTGGTTTAAAAGAACTAATTTTTAATATATATTAATTTTGGTCAAACATTAAAATCTATTACTTTAACTTAGTATCCTACATATTTTGTTAGAGTTGTGTGACCCAAATTCCTATTAAAATAAAATACAAGTGATTAGATAACGGGATCTACGGGGGCCAAGGCCCCCGCGGTACGGTACAGGCTGCACAAGTGGAATCCGTATTGGAGTTTACTTCCTCTATTTGATATTTGATTAGAATAAGGTGTTTTTAACATTACTGCATTACTTCTATTATACTTTGATTAGAATATAGTTTTACAAAACTATAAATAGACATAGTCTATACTCCTCTTATAATCATTCAAATTTGACATAGTGAATTTTCTTCTCCTTTGCCTATGATTTTTTCCCCGAAAGGGTTTTCACGTAAAATTTTGTATGCTCTATTTTCTCTCTTTCTTTGTGATTCATTATTATTGACGCTCACTTTTCACATATTTATTTATACAAGTTAATATATTAAATAAATATAGACATTTATTGCACATCTTCCCATGTACCTTAAATATGTATAAAAGATAGGTAAAAGTACAAGGAAAATCCTTGTACTTAGAGGAAGATTGTAGTTCGGTCTCTTTATTGAAAAATGAACAAATTAGCCTTTTATATTTTGAAACGTGTAAATTTGCCCATTCGTTAAGTTTTATCTATTAAATGATGATTTGGAACGTTAAATTCATACTGAAAATTATTTTTTTTAAGTAAACTATACACAATTATGTTTTTCATTCTATTTTGGTCACTCAACTGTAATTTTTTTCAGTTTAGTCACTAAACTTTTCGAAATTAAATATTTTAGTCACTTTGAGCTGGTGTGGGCTTTTTTTATTGTCTAGTATCAAAATTAGCCCTCTATTGTTTACATATTCTATTAATTTGATCCTAAATATAAAAAATTCAATAAATTTAGCTCTCAATGCTTACTAAACTTGCCATTCTAGTTCTAATTCTAAAAAATTCAATAAATTTGGCCCTCAATATTTACACAATCTGTCAATTTAGTCCTAACTCTAAAAATTAAAAAAATATTTTTAACCATTTATAACACATCGTCTAACCCATGTGATGAGGTATAAAAATAAGAAAAAAAAGTACCTTCTTTCAAGTAATTTGCAACAATTTCTTTTTCTATAATTTGAGTTTCGCACTGGAGCAAACCTATTTATTTGGAACATATTTGGACTAATTGGCTGCATTACTACTCGAACATATGACATTTTTAATGCATTTATTTTCTTTTGTATATTAAATTTTGTGTGTTTTATCCCAACTTTTTAGAGTTCTTCTACAAGTGACTTCAAAGAAGGTATTTTTTTTCTTATTTTAATATTTGACATAGGTTAGCTGATAATAAGGGGCTAAAAATGATTTTTTTTAAAATATTTTTAATTTTTAGAGTTAGGACTAAATTGATAGACTTTATAAATATTGAGGGCCAATTTTTTTTTAAGAATTAGAACTAAAATGACAAATTTTGTAAACACTGAGTGCTAAATTTATTGAATTTTTTATATTTAGGATCAAATTGATAGAGCGTGTAAACATTAGAGGGCTAATTTTGTTACTAGACCAATAAAAAATTTCAAGTAAGCTCAAGTGACTAAAATATTTAATTTTAAAAGTTAGCAATTAAATGAAAAAAGTTAATAGTTAGATGACCAAAATAAAACGAAAGACATAATTTGGAGACCATTTTTTTTAATTTACCCATAAAAAAATTTCAGCATGAATTTAACATTTCACATCATTATTAAACACATAAAATTTAATAGAAATGTTAATTTGCACGTTTTGAAATGTATAATAACTAATTTATCTATTTTTTAAAATAAAAAGTCGAAATAAAATCCACACGGTTTCCCTAATACTTTTACCATAAAATATAAAATATAGAACCTACTCTCCTCCTTTTTATGCATTATTGGGTTTCTAGTTTGTATCCTAAAAAAATAAATATAAAATATAAAAAAGTCAATTGGGATTCTTACTTTTAAATCTGACACTATAAAAAGTCTCTCCACTCTGAACGTTGCATTCACCGGCGTGGGTTGTGGAGGAGCAAGAGTTCATTCTCTTGCAAAATTTCACACCTCCATTTCACCTTTTATGATGCTATATTTGTAAAGTTTTGGTGTTTAACTAATTATTCTTTTATTGTAGTAATATTAGCTTCTGAAATCGCAACAGAAGATTTGGCGATTAATTATTCATTTGTTTGCAAAGTATTAATACATTCAACCATGTTGATGACCAAATTACAGTATCTTTATCTAACATTTTTCTTTATAAAAGTCGGAATTAATTAGAAATAATTATTTAAGTCTGAAGACTCTACCAACAAAATTAAAATATATTTTGAAAATAAAAATAAAAAAAGTAAGTGAAAAATGTGTTACCCCATTAAATTTTATTTTGTTTATGCTTTTAATATAAAAAGAAGCCAATATATAGATTGAAATGTTATATTGGTTTTAGTATGTCTGCACCAAACATTTTCTTTTATTTTCACCCTAACTAAATTATACAAAGCATATTGATATCTTTTTATATTGAAGTTGATTACAATTGATACCTATATAAATTTAAACCCTTACAATAAATTAAATTAAAAAAAAAAGGGAAAAGCAATAGAGATACATGGAATTTTGAGATTACATTTTAACATTTAAATTACTGAAGCTTTGGAAGAATTAAAGTAGGATCCGGAGAATAAAAAAAAATTTAAAAGAAATTAGAATAAGGAATTATAATTTAAAACTTTTAAAGATTTATATTTATGGTAATTAATAGTTGTCAATCCAATTAAATTATTTATAATTATATATTTATTTACTAAATTCATTCTAATATTTTGATATGAAAATTTATTTACTAAATTTATAAAATAAATAAATTATTTTAATAAATATATAATTATAAATTGAAAAAGTTTAATCGATGGTTTAACTGATGCATCGGTTTACATCTATTTTTAAAATTTATGATCAATTAAATATATTTATGCATGTAAGTAAATCATATATTTATTTGATAGTAAAATTTTTAAATTTATAATAAATTATGATTATTTTAATTTACCAATTAAATTTATAATATATAAAATATATACAAATGAACCCATTAATTTAAATCTTAAAGTTGCTTAGGTGTTTGAAGGATGACACTTTACAATTAGAAAATTCATCTAAAACTAAAGTTTGTTTTTTAATTAATGTCTCTCTATATATAAGAATGCAAAGTTTCAACAAATTCTCATCTATACTCTAAATTACTTTCACCCTTGAAGGATTTAAGTTCTCTACTATTTGCTTCCATTCAAGTCTCTTCATAGGTAGCAATTGGTAGTTTAAGTTAGTGTTGGAGTTTTATTTATGTACAAGACAAAACTCATGAAATTTTAGGTGGAGGGTCAGGCTTTTGTAAGTTTCTTCTCTATTCTCATTTTGGCCCATTGTAGACAAATGTGTTTCTTCCCTTTACGGTTCCTTCTCTTTATTCCAACCCCATCCTAAATGTTATCATCATTTTTCCTCTCAATCACCCTATGCTTCCCATGCATATATGGGATTTTTGCCTCTTTCTTTTTAAGATACCTAGTCTTGCATTACAATTTGACACCTACCTCCCATACAATCGGTGTAAGAAGCAAGTTAAAAGGAAATTGCTACTTCATACTTATCATTCTCCCACGTTTTCACCCATGCTTAAAGCTTAAAGATTGGCCAATAGTATCTTGTTTGCCACCTTTCACCACCGATTCTTCGTTGCTTGATGACAGTTTAAAAAGAAAAAAGAAAAAGAAAAATCCCTTAACTAATGGTAGGTGCCAATTATATCATCATTCCAGTGTCCCATTACAAGATTAGCATTGCTTGGGTTAATTGCCACTTCCCACAATCATAAAGTCTTTCATAAAATTGTCTAATTTCTCTTTAAGTCCCTCATATTCCATTTCAATTTCCAATCTAGTTCTTGGCCACATGATCGAGTCCTATTTCCCTCCAATTAAATAATCTATTCAAGACCCAATTTAATACTATTAATAACATATAAAATACATCACTCCCAAAATAAATAAAAAAAGTTTCGTACTATTTAAAATTTTGAATAGAAGATAGATTAACTTCATGATAGATTAACTTCATAATTAGATTATTCTTAAACATATTGTGACACAAAAAGGAGGTGGACTTCTTCCTCAAAATTTGGACTAAATTCGAATTTGGAGTTGTCATTATTGGGAGGGCTTTATTTGAATATTATCCTAGTTCAAATAAGACTCGACTTAGACCACAAAACAGATAAAGACACTAGTGTTATATATACCAAAAGAAAATCTTCTACACTTCCAATTCAACCAGGCCATGTTGTAGAGCTTGGATTTGAAATTAATTTCTTTTCCATCCCTTTGGGGATGCTAAAATTGGAGAAATTAGGCATATATGTCGATTTTAAAAAATAATTAGGGAAATAGAATATTTTTTTTTGAAATTTAGGGAAATAGGTCAATTTGGGGTAGGGGTGACAAAAACACTCCATGCAGGAAGTGTTTTTTGGTGATCCACATTAGCAAAAAAAAAAATACTAGCTGTGGGATTAAAACTTGAAAGAAAAATAAAAGAAATTAGCAGTTGGATTGAAATTTGAAAAAATCGAGAAAAGATTAATAATATTCGGAAAACTTGAAAATCTTGGGATAAAATTTGCAATTCATCTTGTCTTTTCCATGGAAAAATTTTGTCATAAGAATATGAATCTTATGAAAGAAAAACTTTTAGAAAAATCCTTCTAGCAAAAAAGCATTTTTTTTATTTGTGAGTAGATTCGATCTTTTCCAACATTTTGAAAAATGTTTCATATTCGGTGGTAGCATTTCTTATAAAATGAATATTGATATGGAGAGGTTTTCAGAGTTAAATTTCGAGTAAAAAACTAGCATGTTGAGGAGAAGATTGTTGATGTTAAAGATTTGAAGTTGGAAAATCAACCCAACAAAGTAAATTAGTTCAAGTAAGTAAATTTGGCGTCGTTGTTTGAATTTGGTTAATGATTATTTATTTTTCTTTATAATGTTTTCATTTTAATTTTATAGTAAACATGTGAAATAGGTTTTTTTGACGAAGATGAGTAAACGCATTAGAGCCGTGATTTATTACAACGGTCAAATTTGTGACATTGAAATTGTGGCTATTTTTTGTATTAGCCCAATCTAACCAGAGCATCAAACTAAATGAACTTCAGTCAAGAATTGGAAGGAAAGTCTTTACTTCAAGTTGGAGAAGAATTTTGAGCTTGAAATATAGATATCTAATGTTATTGAACCTTGTAAGATATGATACATTTGAGCTCAAAGGTGACACGAATGTCGAGTTAATGTTTGATACATATTGCTCATGCTATACTAGAGTTATATGCCCAGTTTTTCATTGTAGAGGAAGGTGATTCGAGTTCAACAACAATTTTAGTTAATTTATTTCAAGAACAAGAAGTAGAAAGTCCAACCACACGGTTGTGTGGTGGTTTTATGGTGTTGTTGCAAATATCGTATCAGGGAATGCCAAAATCATTAATGGGAAGACATTCATTGATTTCAACCTTCGATTTCAACTTTTGATATAGTCGAAGTTAATTGGTGTAACACCCCTCGCCCGAATCGGTCGTCCCATCTAGGTATGGAGCGTCACAGGTTAACTTGAATAGAAAATACACATTTTACCCTTTTATCGAGAAAAGACCATTATCCATTTTGGTGGATACCCTCTATGCCGTAGTAGTATTCCTTTGGGGTTAAGACCACTTATATTTGAAAATACGTCTTTAGAATGACAACCTGCCAAATTTAAGGTTTTATAGATGCACAAATCAATCTTTGGCAGCTACTTAAAATCACATCAATAGGTCATAAATAATGTTATGTCGTCAAGGCTTCCATTTAACATACGAAGTGTTCAAAATAACATTCAATAAATCTTAATAGTTTCAAAATGGTAGTTTCTAATAGTTGACCTATCACCCCAAACAAATACATGTTATCCACATAACTAAGAAGGCTAAAAAATAGTAGTGGATTTGGCTATATCCCTTCCATCACCATACTTAACCTAAGAACTTGAGAGAAAGAAGACACTAGGTAAGTTCGTAAGAATTTAGTGAGTTCCCAGTAAGAACAATCTCACCAAGATTACAACCAGACATTAAGAAAAAGAAAGGCTTCAACTACTTTGCCATAATTGACAGATACATTACCCTAGTCTGTAGATCATCTAGCGGACGATACCACCATCAATCTCAGCCCATTAGCGAACAACATTGGTTTCTAAACTCATATAAGACATTTACAGGCTCATTTGTTCTTTGAATACGCCACTTGTGTGGATTACCATTTACGACCAATAGGCTTACTGTTTATGTTTTCATGCAACGTGTACTACCACATGCACCTTTTTATTTCACGTATCCTTCCCTTGTGCTAACTTCTGATCCCGGTTCTCAAAGAACTAATTTTTTCTAGTATCTCCATATCTGTTTATCTAAGCTATATAACATCTTCTTCATATCTTCCTAGCTCCCCTCCTTGTACGAACATATGAGTGTTCTCTCGCAAGGTTTGGGTTTTCACCAATCACGGTTTACATCTAAGTGTCATACCGAATGTAAACATTTTATCATGTGTCTTCTTTATCAGTAATACACAAAATCCATCTTATACCTCCTTACACCTATATGGATACGGAGCTTGAGAACCAAGGAGTACTCATACTATATATATATTAGGTTTTCTAGTTCTATTTAACTACATTTAACCATGCATGCATTGACTCTTTGATTGGGTTTTCTCAAACATGAACACCAGTGACAACTAACAAAATCACTTACCAGATTGTACGATATTTAGGAGTAAATGAATTAGCACAGTTATCAGACACAAGGTACAGAGGAACTCACCAGAATACATTACTTAGAGCTTTGTCTACTCTACTGGTTCTTTTCCTTTGTTACTAGGACTTTGTTTTGTTTCTTTGGCTAAAACAATAAAACAACTTCTTTAATAGTAAAAAATGACTAAACCTTCATGATTTAGCAAGAATTTATAGACATGCAAACAATTTTCAGGTAAAAGTTTCCGTCTTACCTATTATTCCAAGAAGTTCCTTCCAATCATTTCTTAAATTAGTTTCTGTCTACCTAGTAAAGCTTAAAGGAAGGTTTAAGAATTTACCAATAGACAACTAGTACAAATTTTTTCCTAGGCTCTTACAGTTAACACCCTTATTAGCAAAGAAGAAATCTTCCGACTCATTCGATGATAGCAAAGTCTATTGGAGAGGATGAATCAAAAATCTTCTCTCCACTTCCACGTTATCTTATTTATAGATTACCTACATCTAAATCCCAATCAAGATTATCTATAATCATTACTTATCCTTACATACTTCCACTAATTAATCACATCTAACGAGGCTCTACAAGTGTCTTAATTACTAACACGTAGCCTCCATTAGGATGCATGGTGACCTAAATGAATCCTACAAGCCATCGTACTTACTTAAGTGATGGCACTAAAACATGGGTGGTGATCTTATTAGGGGAAAGTCTATCTAATAAGGTCTTCACCCTAACTACAACCTCATTATCGCTCAGATACTCCGCAATCTTGGTGAAGTTTTTTGTAGCACTCCGCTACAAAGTTACCAACCTTATTTAGTCTAAGTCTCATAACTTATACAGGTTTCGCTGGCGTAGTCTCCCGAACTGATCCGGTTCTCCAACCAATGTGTGATAGTTGGTAAACCTAATGTGGAGACTCACGCACAACATTCTGTGAGTGCTTTTGATTTCAACTTCAAAATGTCATTGTTCTATGTTGGAAACACTTATATGAGTATGTCACTAAGTTACACTGGTGGACAATCCGTAAGTAATATTGGTTTTAACATAGGGTTGACAAGAACAGATGATGTTCTCCCTAAAAATTGCACCGGCAAAAGGACATCTAATCTGGTACATGAAACCGCAACTGAGGTTAATAACAAAGAGGAAGTTGAAACTGATGATGACCTAATCCAGGAGTTTGTGCTCGATATTTTAAAAATTACATTATTTCTGAACCAGAGGCCATTCCTACTAAACTAGAGGGGAGTGATTTTGATAGTGATGGTTTAGACAATGCTGAAAGAACTCAACTGGATTTTACTATGTATGAACCTCCACCTACATACTTAATGTCGACATTGATGCTCAAGATGGGCTAGAATTTCCAAAATTTCCTTATAGAAGATTGGGCTATACGAGTTTTTTTTACAAATTTTGGCGATTTACAAGTTGAATGAAGTTTTCTTCCAAAGATGTTATTGCAGTTAAGTGGTATAACATAAAGCATAGGGTCAATTTTCATGTTAAAAAATCGCATGAAAAGAAAAGACGTAAAGGGTACAATTGATCTGTCGTAATTTGATGTAGTAGATTAAACTAGTTTTCGCACTTTAGGAGCTTGAGCACAATAATTTTTGTTTCATTTTAATTATGTTTTCGTAGTTTTAGTTACATTCAATAAAGTGTGTAATTTGAGTCTTTTATTGACTTTAGGGGTCGAATGAGGCCTAAGGGTGAGCTAATAAAGTTTGTGAGTGTGTAGGAGACCATTATAAGACATACTAATTCGATATTGGTTGTTGTGTTGCAACATAAAGAGCTAGAGGTCATAACATAGAAGAATTTCAAGACTGCCTTCAGTGTCGCGACAAAGCTTGATGATGTCGCGACATAGGACCTGGTGTCTCGTGACATCACTTCTATATGGGAAATAATTATGAGTCAGGGTTGTTTTGGCTCGTACAATCAAACATTAAGCACAAGGACAGGAGCTGACCTAAGGTTAAGTACGACGACCACTCTAAATTCTATAAATAGGCTCATTTAACACATGTTATAGACGTCTTTTGATATTGTATAATTTTCTTCCTAGATTAGTCTTTAGTTTTTCTCTTTTCTTAGGTTTAAGTTTATTTCAGTTTTTGTTATCTACTTTTGTGGAAGAAATCAAATTTGTGAAACATAATCAACTCTGTGAGGATTCTGCACTCAATTCTAATACAAATTAGGCTTCTTCTAAACTTTATACTCTTGAATTGTTATTTATATCTACTAATTCTATCACGTTTATATTGTTTATGAGGTCCATGAAGAACTAATCCTCCTGTGAGGGATTAGCGAGTGGATGTATGATTAATTAACTATTTTGTAAGGTTCTCTTAGCGAATCAGTTGTTTAGGAAAGGAAGAACCTAAACTCTAGGAAGTCATTAAGGTGGGAATTAACCCAATTTTGGTATGGCCTATTTGTGAACACCTTAACCCTGAACCAGTCAGGACTATGAGGTCGAGAGATAAGTAGTTCTTGCTGACTCATTATTCTAGTGGAAGATCAGAAGATCCTACTAGGATATCGACTAGTTGATTGAACAAGAAAACTTGAAGTGATAGTTGATTATGATTACCGAAGCGAGCTAATCACGCATTCGTAGATTTGATATATTCTATTATTTGATTTCTCGTGATTTATTTATTTATTTTTCTTTCTTTTTTTATTGTTAGAATAGATCACAAAATCTAAAATGAAAATTATACAATACGAAAGATGTCCCTAACATGTGTTAACTGACCCTATTTATAGACTTTAGAGTGGTCGTCGTCCTTAACCTTAAGTCAGCTATTGTCCTCATGCTTAACATTTGATTGTGCCGACCAAAATGCCCCTAGCTCATTATTATTATTTATACAAAGGTGATGTCGTAACACACAAATGTCACAACATCGAGGACAGTATACTTTATTGATGCGTCATTGAGAGCACCAAAAATATCCTATCCCTATAAAATAATGAAAAGAATAGTATAAGGGAAGTAGGGTCAAATCCTTAGGGACCGAATTTGCACAAATTCCTGTTCCTCGAGATCTCGGACAGAGTCGTGCCCAAGAAAACCTGTGTACTTGGAAAAAATAAAAAAAAATAGAATTAAAGGGTTGATTGAATTGAAATTACGAAAATTAAAATTAAAATTGTAAAGATAAATAGAGTTGAGGGAAAAGAGTTTTTTATGGAGAGATTATAGCCTCCGGTTGTCTCGATCCTCCTTGGGCTCAATCCTCGACTTTTAGGTGATCATTCTTGAACAGAATAAGCTAGTTATAGTAGGAGAGGACGTTTACGACAACTAGCTCCACTTAGATTTTTAGACTTATGATTTAGAGGAAACTGACTCTAGCCAACCAACTTTAGCCAACCGTCACTTTTGTGGGACTGTCTTACACTAGATCATCACTTCTCAATGGCGAATGCCACGTCATTTTTTCTCTTAGGCTCAACAACCACTAACGCAATAAGCTAACAAACCGACTGTGCAACCTTCCTGAAACATACAAAGCGGCCACCTTTGCAAAAGTTGAAAATATCAGTTTTGAAGGGACATGGACGGAAGCGTTAATCCCGTAGTACTGAGAAGCGATGAATACTCGTCGAAAAGGCTAAGCGCGGATTCTAAGTCTCATGAACCCTTTTGGGGCATTTTGACATTCTTTGGCTAGATAAGTTTAGTGGCTCATGATTTTTGGGGAAAAAGAAATAAATGTACTGATAATGGAATTTTTATTGAATAATATGAAAGGAAATAAAGCTAAGCTTTTTGGGAGAAGGAGTGTTTACAGAAAAAGATGTGTGAAATTTGTGTCACTCTATCCCCTATTTATAGTATTAGGAAACCTGGTCTATTCCTAATTAAATTCTAAAAGATAAATACAAATAAATAAAGATAATTAAAAATAAATGAAGATAAAAGCTAAAATTAAATCTAATAATAATCTTTAACAATTATCCTAATATAATTAAAATAAAGTCTTGTTTTTATAAAATCTCTTCTTTGTACTTTTGCCCTCAAGTCATCCATACTTTGCATTTTCGGCACCACTTCTCTCCTACTTCGCACGCTGGCCCATTTTATCTTTAAATTCACGTTTTTTGCCCCTAAATTTTCTTTTACCTTTAATTTAGTCCCTAAAAGATAAAAAACCATAAATAGCTCAAATTAGTAAGATCATACTCAAAATAAATATGTAATTGATACATCGAGGACAATATACTTCATATTCAAGGTGTCTTCAAGGGTGTGTCGCTACATCCTCAGGATGTATCACGACACTAAAGGCAGTCTTGGAATTCTTTTATTCTGCTCCCTATTTTGTGACATCCAGCTCTCCATGTTGTAACATAGCGACAAGTATCATGTTAGCACGCCTTTTAATAGTCTCTTGCATACTCATGAAGTATATTAGCTCACCCTTAGGCCTCATTCGGCCCTTAAGGTTAATAAAAGACTCAAATTACACACTTTATTGAATTTAAGTAAACTTACGAAAACGTAATTAAAGCTTAACTAAAATGCTTCTGTTCAAGCTCCTAAAGTGTGAAAACTAGTTTAATCTATTACACAGAATTATGGCAGATCACATATCCGATGTGCTGCCAGTCCAATCAGTCACGTTTATGTCTCTATCTTCTAGGAGTCATCCGCTCTGATGCCCAAGAAAAAACATCTCCCCAATTGGACTTGATAGACAACATATTAGCCTTTCAATCGGTTTGCTAATTTTTTATTAGACTAAGGACATGTTTAGGTTCGTTTACTAATACAAGTTGTCTTTCTGTACTACAATCCGACCACTAATGAGCAACATTTGCTTCCATTTTGCTTTGCGTGCAAAAATCATGTGAGGATAATTATACAAAGTATATTAATGTAATCAATGAATTTTTTTTATTAACCAATTTGTTCAGAAAAACGACAAGTGTATATTGATGAAAATACTACACTTAGTGCACCAGATCCAACACTCTAAATTTTTAAAATTTTACAATTTGGTCCTATTTCGTACTTGGGTTAACAAAAGAGCTTTTGTAAGCTTAATTAAAACCCAGATTTGATTATTTAACATGAAATGAATATGATTAAGATTGAATCACTTGTGCATATGAACATTTTACTATGAATTTAATTGTAGTTGCTCCGACAACGACTGTAGCATCTTATAGCGCGGACCTAACGATCGGGTTGGACAAGGGGTGTTATAATACAATCTTCAATTCTCATATTAGAGTAGGGGTGAGCATTCGATCGAATCAAATGAAAACAATTTGAGTTAGCCGAGTTGACGAATCCTATTTTATCATTCTAAACTGATTTGAAATTTTCTCGAATCGAGTCAAGTGAGATGGAATTCGAATCAAATATATTTGTTCGAGTTAATTTAAAAAATGATTTTGGTGTTTTTTATTTTTATGTAATTTTTAAAAATACTTTTCTATAAAGTTTTAAAAAATGATCATACAAAGTAAAATTGAAGTTAACAAATAAAAGTAATTGATGAAAAAAATAAGTGGGCTTTGATTTTTGGGGGTAAAAGGGGAGAAATAAAATATTTTTGGGGGATTTTTATTTTTGGGAGTAAAAGGGGAGGGAGAGTAAAAAATTTTGGAGGTAAGGGGGATAAAAAATTTGTGGGGATTTAATTTTTGGGGTAAGAATGGAGGGACAAGAAAAAAAATTGAAGAGAAGAGTTGATGAGGCAAAAAAGGGGGCTTGTAGGGGGTGGTATAGTTTAATACTCGATTTATTTGAATTATTCGAGTTATTCGAATTCGAAAATTCAACTCGATTCAAACTTAAAATTTGAAAAAAAAAATCGAGTTGACTTAATTAACTCGATTCGAATAATTTAAAATTCATATTTTTTTTATTTTTTCGAGTCGAATCGAGTTTTGCTCAACCCTAAATTAGAGTATGCCATCCATTCAAACTGCAATACAAAATTATAAATTTCATTACTTACCTAATATTAGATTTTAATTCCTTACGTAATTATTTTTTAATTGAAAATTTCAAAAATTAACCTCCACTTTCTGAGAGGTGATCTAATAAAAATCGAATGTCTTCAAGCTCATTCAATATGCCCACATGACTTGCGCCACGTTCCACCTATTCAAATAATGTTATTCCAAAAATATAATAATGAAAAAATAATATGATAACTATATTGTTAAATAAATTTTACCTTATTACGTGTGGAAATTGATAAGGGAAGTTTACTCGATTATGTAAAAATGGTAAGTGATATTATGCCCATGATTGAAGGAGTATACAACCATTAATTTTAATTTTTTGTGCTTTAGTTGCTCGATACATATCTCAATACAATGTAGCCAAGATAGCAGATCCCCAACTAAGTCACTTGACTTCTTTTAAATCAATTAGTTCTAAGAGCCACCTCAAATGTACCGGTTTTGAGATTTATCTAGTATTAGAAGATCCATGATCAACCTAAATATGGATACTTGAGCAAATTATTGTCTTTCAATTGCACTAGAAGAGCTGTCGAGATGTGAGAAATTATCTTCTAACCATTTCAAGTCGAGTTGTCGAGCAAATTGCATGTCACTTTGTCTAATAGCTAGTGGAAAATTGGCCTCCAATCCCCATCGTGCACTATCCCCGAAACGACTGCCCCATCAATCGGTAGATCGAGTTGTAATGCTACATCTTCGAGTGTAGTCGTACAATCACCGCATAGAAAATGAAATGTGGGTGTTTCGAGTCCCCATCTCTCCCACAAAGCATTGATAAATGTGAACTCCAATTTAACCCCACCGAACATACGAGACACGTGGTGTTGTTGCACTTCAATTGTGTATATATATTTCAACAATTTAATATGTGTCCTAATTATATAAACATAATAATATAGTAATACAATAATATTAACAACATAATAATGATATTAATTAAAATAATAATAATATTTTCTTACCATTTGTAATTGGAATCAGATATGTGTTTGTGATTCAAACAAATTAGAGACATTAACATTTTTAAAATTTGTAATGTTTATCAAATTAGATAAGATTCATAAATGTATACAATGAGATTAACTAAAATTTTATAATATTATTAAATTACCACTAAATTAACAATTTATTTAGCATAAAATATATCGTTAAACCTTAAAAAATTTGAGAGAAAATTGAGAGATTAGGATAGAAAATTAAGAGAAAAGGAATTTGAAATTGAGAGAAAAAATGGATGAAATTTAATAAAGAAAATGATAAGTGTACGGGCTTATACGGGGCTAGAGTTTGAGAGCCTTTTCATTTTCCAGTTTCTAACAGTTGGTTCAAACATTAAAAAATCGATGGTCCATATTTTTAACCGTTGAGGATCCAACGGTTAAATTTTTTTTAAGTGACACAAGTAAAAACGTACCTGCTAAAGGTGTTTTTAGCACACTTTTACTTATGTGACAGTAAAACCCCAAATTGACCTATTTCATTAATTTTTTTTAAAAAAATAATCTATTCCACTAAATTTTATTTGAAATCAACGTATTTGCAACTCGCCGCCTAGGTTGCGCAAGAATTTTGTGGCCAAGAATCTTCTGATTGAAACAGCTCAACTGGACTTATCAACAAGTCTATTCACCGTCAATAGATACTATATAATGATTGTCGAGGGAATCTTGTTCGGCGGCCAAGGTATTGAAGAAACTCCTCTAGAATAACTTCCGCCTTTGCAGTCTTATTCCCCATTCTCCATAACAATGTTGCTAATTCCCTTTCTCTTATTGCTCTCTCTATTGCTGATATTCATAAAGACATTAACCGCAAAAAAGGGTAAACTTCCTCCAGGCCCTCCTAAGCTTCCTATTCTGGGTAACTTGCATCAACTTGGCCCATTCCCCCATCGTTCAACGTGGCAACTCTCGAAAAAACACGGCCCCATCATGCTTCTTCAACTCGGTTCTACGCCCCCCCTCGTGGTATCCTCAGCTGAAGCTGCCAAAGAGGTGTTGAAAATTCACGATCTTGAATGTTGCAGTCGACCTCCATTAACTGGCCCTAAAAGGCTTACTTATAATTTCCAAGACGTTGCTTTCGCACCCTATGGACATTACTGGAAAGAGATGCGAAAGATCTGTGTTGCTGAGCTTTTCAGCATGACAAGTTTCAGTCGTTTCAATCTGTTAGGGAAGAAGAGGTTGATTTTTTAATCGAATCAGTCTCAGGATCGGCTACTTTAGCGAACCCGGTAGATCTCAGCAAATGTTCCTTTTCGCTCACCGCTAGCATAATCTTTAGGATTGTTTTCGGTAAACAATTTCAAGGAAGTGAACTTGACAACGATAAGTTACAAAAAGTGGTATTTGAGGCGGAAGCTATGTTGGGAAGCTTTTGTGCCTCAGATTTTCTCCCGTACGTGGGAAAAGTGATTGACTGATTTACTGGTTTTCATACAAGGCTTGAGAGTAGCTTTCATGAACTTGATTCTGTTTTCCAGCGGGTTATTAAAGATCATCTTGATTCGGGACCGACCAAGGACGACGAAGAAGACATAGTCGATGTGCTGCTGAGAATGGAAAAAGATCAAACCCAGAATGATGCCATTCAAGATCAAATCAAGGCAGGGTGCCATTCAAGATCAAATCAAGGCAGGGTGAGTTAAAATGAGCGGTGCAGATAAATTAGAGTAAAAGTAACTGTGGCAGTAAGATTAGATACTGTAGCGAAACTGTAACGTGAGATAAAAAAAAGTAAATTAAACACACAACACCGTATCGCGCCGCGGCCCCAAACCCACCCGCAATCCTTATGGTAGATAACGAAACTTACCTTTTTTTATTTATTATTATTCATCTATTTTTTTAATCATGTGGTAAAATATTGTCTTTAAACCTCAACATTAGGACATCTTCGTAGCTGGAATAGATACTGCTGCAATTAGCATGATCTGGGAAATGGCAGAGCTAGCAAGGAAGCCAACAGCCATGAGGAAAGCACAAAATGAGATTAGAAGTTGCGTTGGGAAGAAAGGAAAACTAACAGAAAACGATGTTAGCAAGCTTACATACCTCAACATGGTAATTAAAGAGACTCTTAGATTACATCCTCCAGGTGTACTTCTTCCAAGAGAAACTATGTCCCAAATAAAGATTGGAGATTATGATATCAACCCCAGAACTAGAATCGCAGTAAACGTTTGGGCAATAGGACGAGATCCTGATATCTGGGACAACCCTGAAGAGTTCATACCCGAAAGGTTCATCGACAATGCAATCGATTTGAAGGGGCAACATTTCGAATTATTGCCGTTCGGTGGTGGTAGAAGAATTTGCCCTGGAATTAACATGGGAATGACTGTTTTAGAGTTGGCACTGGCGAACCTGCTCTACTTTTTTGACTGGAAATTACCAATTGGGATGAGGGAGATAGACATTGACATGGAAGAGAAAGTAGGTTTAACAGTTGGTAAGAACACATCTCTTATGCTTATTCCCATCAAGTATAACATGTAGGAAAATGATGAGATTAAGCATTGCTGAAAAACACAATTCGGAAAATAATTATGCACTGAGTCCATCTAGGAAAGTGTGATATTTGTATCAAAATGAATGGACGATACTACATTATAATCATTTGTTTCCATTTTACTTGTCCTTGAAATGTTGAAGGACTAATAATATTTTATCCTGATTTAACATATATCATGGACTTGACCGGAATATTTGTTATAACCAAATTGTTAAAAGAGTTATAAGGTGTTCATAATGAGCTGTGAATGTTTGATTTTGTATTTATCAACACAGTTCTTGTTGAGTATTTAGTGCCAACACTGTCAGCCACTATCAGTACTGGAACCTCAAGAAGTTTCCAAAGCAGTCTCAACATTGGTATGAAGCTTCACCATGTGATCTGCGACTTGATTTGCTTCACAGAAAGTTTGAATTATGTTAACTCTCCAATCTCGCGTGCATATATGTGTAATGGAACAACCAGTAATCCATATTGTCCTCGAATAAATCGATAGCCAAAAGGACCCCATAATTAAAAGTTAAAACTAAGCTCCATACTAAAACTAAGCTTATTCCGATATTTCTCTTCTAGCCAAGGACCCCACTCATCAATATGGTTCCTAAGGACACCACCAGAGGATGCGATGCCAGTCAGTAAATCAGCTGCTCTATCAATATTACTTGTGGTCCATCTATATATCATGCACTAGTTCTCATCCAACAGTTGTTGGATTGTGTCGCTTTGTGCCATCTAGTTGAGCTGTTGTGGTAAAACCAAGGTTTTTCATATAGGTTTGGTGCTCGAATAAGTTAAGTTATTAGTTTATCGGTTCAATCAATTTAACTAAATAATTTATAAAAATAAAAAATCAACTTACTTTTTTATACTGATTCACATGTCAACAAATTTAATACTTCTCTTCGAATCAGTATCCTAATTTGTACCGATCAGTCGATCTTGTTCAATTCAAATAACAATGGTTAAAACTTTTTACCCATTTTAAACTTCACCAAAAGACACTTCTATGAAAAAATTATCTTTGGAAAATGTAAGATTATTGACTCAAGGTAATCTTTGCAAACCAAACATGATTATATTATGCCAAAATTTCACATTACCCTTAGGAATTTTACATGATTCAAACCAAGTGCTCTATTAGCATATTATCAAGTATGCTACATTACTTTGTTTGATCTATTTGATTTGATGTAAAATTGTATCATTTAGTTTGTGAAATGTAAAATTATTTAAAAACACATTTTACTATAATTTTTTCTCATAAAATTTACTTCTTTTTCTTTACTATACACTGTAAAAATGTTGAAGTTTATAAAATTTTATTTTATTGATAAATAATACATGTAACTAGTAAACTAATTTCATATTTTCTTTATTAAATAAATAAAATGGGTAAAGAGTATAAGCAGGTAGGGTTTCTCTTGTGATCAAAATGACAAGAAAAAGAAAGAAGAAAAATGATGCTTTTTTTATTATTAAAATGTGTTAGTTATGGATTAAGGAGAATTTGAAAGGAGAATTTGATAAAAATGATAAAGTTATTATAAAAGTAACATTTTGAGTGAAAGTAATAGGCAAAATGTTAATTTTGCTCAACTAATAATAACAATACTACTAATAACAAAATATATATAAATGAATGTTACTTGTATGTCAAAGAACTAGAATTTTGATTCATTAGTTGTTGATGAAATCTTTAATATATCATTTGATATTTAAGTTTGATACAATTTTTTAATGTTGTATTTATGTTATTTTTTGGTTCAATCTAGTATTTGTATTTGTAAAAAATTATATATTTTAGTACCTAAAAATAATATTGTTAACTTTTTAGTGTTTAGTTCTTGATTTTGTCCATAGAATAAATTTAATGTTAATAGCAAATGTCATATATAATTGTTTTTAGGTCCGTTAGATGAATTAAAAAAATGTAGAGTCTCCACTAATCTTTTGTACTTAGGTGTGATTGGCCACCTAAAAATTACCTTTTTAATAAAAAATTTAAAATTTATTAAAAAAATTTAGTCAACGAAACAAGAATCTAATTCGGGAATACGGTTACGCGTGAAAAAAATATTAACACTCTCACAAAGTCTATTAACAAAAGCGATACTATTTAATTATGTGTTATCATTAACCATCAAATATCGAAAATAAGTTTAATATTTAAAAGAAATTCTCTCTAATAAAATTTTTGTTTTGTTTTGAATAATAAAAATAGAAAAAAAAAATTTAAAAATGAGAATCCCAATAGAAATCCGAAAGTAGTTCTCAAAATAATAATAAAATCATTTTATTTGTGAAAATGATATACTTTTTATATAAGTAATTATCAAAGGTCCCGACAGAAATTCGACACTAACATTTTATATTTAATAGATAAATAATCAAGCTAACATGGATATGGATAACTTTTGTTTTTCAAGACGAGAATCCCGAAAATAATTCTCAATAGAATTTTAAAAATATTATTTTGTTTCACAATAAATAATTATCGAGTGAAATTCCGGATAATAACCTTCAATATTATTATCGCATAAAAATTTGTCATATTATTTTTAAAAAATTGAATGATTCCGCATGCAGTATAAAAAATATAGATAAAACATTACCTTAAACAAATTAAAATTTCAACAAACAAAAATGTCCACAATATCATACGTGTACATGCATTAAACCAAGCAAAAGTAGAAACATATAGGCTGCAGTTTACTACTGAAAAATACTATAGATTTACACACACTCATACAAACATATAAAATAATATCAATCATAATTAACCATACAGAATTTATGTATATCGAAATGACAATTACATCTTGATGCAAACATTTATTATAAGGGCATAAATAGAGTAATTAAAAAGATCATAGCTTAAAGTTGAAAAATTACCAAGGGGTTTAGATGACATAACTCCAATATGCAAGAACCAATCTGAGTGGCACTTCTCCCTTCTTGCTCAGTTCTTCTCCCGTTTTCTTTTGCTTATTCGAGGGTTGTTTTTTTCTTAGATTTTATTGAATTTGCTTTGGTTTCTGTAAATATGAGTTCCTGTGATGATAGGACGTGTGATGATGGATTGTGGAATGATGAATCGTAATGGTTATGTATTTATGGTGATTGTAGATGGTTAAAAAAAAGTACTCTATCTGATGATAAAATGGTGAAGGTCTTGAGTGACTTTTTTTTTTCTATTAACTAGTGAGGTGAATAAGAGAGGAAGACGGTAGTTAAAAGAAGGATGGGTGAAAATTGGAAGAGATTTATGTTTGTGGAAAGGTTTGGGAATTTAGGAAGGAGTCTTCACGTGAATTTGTATTACTTGTTTGCACAACTCTTTTATAGCGAGGGACGAGTTTAGATACATGTCCTAAGATTATTGATGTGGAAGTAAGATTTAATATTCTTGACAACGATGGTGATGCTATGTCCTAGGATGAGACGTTTTAGGGTGATTAGCAATCAATCACTCTAAGCCTCCACATGGCCCTCACATAGTATTAGTCGAGATGCCTAGTTCTAAAGTTCGTTAATTTAAGATTCACAAACTAACCCTAAGTCTGCGGTGTCATTGGTTCTCTTGGGAGACATGTCGAGCTCTCTATTAGTATGCTGTGAGGTTCATGAGGAACACTATAAGGTCTGCAAGTTTCGCTACACAAGGTATACAATTGCCTCTTGGACAAGTGAAGGTTATAAAATGACCTTAGCGAGCTTGTAGGGGAGGTCTGCAATATAGATATAGGTAATGAACGTTTGGATAGTTAATTTGACATCAATGTTGAAGTATTATTCATTGTATGGAGATTTTTATTTTTTGAAATTTGAATAATTGAATTTTGTAAGTCCTTTGGACTTATGGAGGGATTAAAAGATTTGTATATGGAGTTTTGTATACATTTAATTATAGAGTTGGTGAAATATGCGATATGTTGCGGCATATTATTGGGTACCCAATGAAACCGTCATCAGTATTATTGTTTGGATACACATGATGGACTTGATTGGTACAACTTTTTGTATATAAGTAATAGTGCATGTGTGAGCGCATAGTAACTTACTTGGTAAGTTTCGAAATAGTTGAAGGGTTTTACTTTAAGTTATAAATAGGGATAAGGGTTTGCAATGTCATCATCTTTTTACCGAGTTTTCTATTTTTTTGGAATCTATATCTTTTTATATTTGTTACCAATGTTGATTTGATTTCCTTCCTTGTCTATTTTTTTTTTTGGTATGATTGTTACTTGTAGGTCCCTTTTGTCTTTACTTTCTTTATATTGTTCTTAATTTTTATTTTAAACTTATTGAAACTTGACCCCGAGATAGATTAGTGTTTCTAATGAGAGAGAAGAATTTATGTGTTCAACATCATTAGAGGAAATGTGTAAATTGTTAGCATGTGAGGGAATTACCTATTTTGATAATTTCAAAATATAAATTTGATATTGAGATGGGAAAATATCAGTTGAGTGAGATGGACAATCATAAGATTATAAGTTGTTGATAAAATTTTTTTAACACTTTAGATTAAATATTAATCCTCTGACATTGAAAAACTCAAAAGTTTTTAGTTTTCAATGCTAGAAAGATCACAAGTCGTCAGAGAGTTTTTTTTTTATATAATTTTTTTTATATAAAACAACAGTTTTTCAGTTCCAAAAACTCAAATCTTATTGGAATCAAATAAATAATAATAGGCATGACTGAGAAACTTAACTATTACCTTAGTGAATGAAGACACTTCTACTCTGTAAACCAATTTGTTTAATTTTTTTATTTACATTTGGTGGGATTTGAATCCATGCCATATAATAGCATGACTGAGAAACTTAACTACTACCTTAGTGAATGAAGACACTTCTACTCTGTAAACCTATTGAAGGAAAAACAAAAGACAAAATCTAAAGATAAAACCGAATATAAATAACCAAGTACACATTTGTTCGAAAATGTAAGATGATTCAAAAAATTAAAATCCGAACACCATTCAATATCTTAATAATTTTTTTTAGAAAAAGAACTAAGTACAAAATCAAACATTTAATAGCTAATTATACACTTTATAACTCTTTTAACACTTTGGTTATAACAAAAATTCCGGTCTAGGTCCATGATACATTGGATAAGATGTTAATTCTTCAATATGACAAGTTGATTAGTATCAATATTATTATTAGTATAATAAAACATAAGTTTAAGTACGCTTAAATAAGTTTAATTTTTAAATTTAAGAGTCGAGAAAGAATTAAAACTAAATTTAAAGATTGAATAAAAAACACGTTAAAGGATAAGTAAAATGGATGCAACTAATTATATGTATTGCCGTCCATATATTTTGATACAATAATCACACTCTTCCAAATGGTCCCAGTGCATAATTATTTTTCTATATATATACTTCAATCATACAGATTCTTAAAACTTCCGAAATCCGGATGTGTTATTCAGCAATGCTTTATCTCATCATCTTCCCACATGTCATAGTTGATTGGCATAAGCATAAGAGGAAATTTTTTACCAATGGTTATACTTCCTCCTCCATGTCAATTTCCATCTCTGTCATTCCACTTGGTAATTTCCAGTCAAAACAATAGAGCAGGTTCGCTAGTGCCAACTCTAAAACTATAACATCTCGAAATAGGGCCTGGTTGGAACAGTGATTTTGGGACCACAAATACGATTTTAAAATAATTATTTCATGATCATTATGAGGTCTAGGATATGAAAATAAGCATGTGTTAAAGTTTCATGAAGAAATTCTATGTGCAAAGGTGTCCAATTAGAAATTAAGGACCAAATTGAATAAATTTCAACACTTGGGTTCTAGAAGCAATTTGTATGAAATTGCTTTGGAATGTTAATTAGAGGTCCTTAAAGAGTAATTTGCCCAATTTCTAAGTTTTGGGACAAAAATGGGCATGCATGGAAAAATTTGAAAGTTTAGTAAGGAAGGGTATTTTGGTCATTTAGTAATAAAATTAATAAAAAAGGGAAAAAGGAAGCAAAATTCAGCCATTTCTTCTCCATGGCTGCCGAAAATTAAAGGGTCTCCATAGCTAGGGTTTTCAACATTTTCAAGCTCAATAGTAAGTGCTTCTTAGCCCCGTTTTTAACGTTCTTCGTATTTTTGAGATCCTCGTGACATGCTCTCTCTATTTCTACCCATATTTCAAGCTAAGGTTCATGTTCAAAAATTTAACTATGCATGAGATGTTTTTGTTTTGATGATTTATGGTGGAATATGAGTTTAAAGGATAGTAAACAACTTTTACTAAGTAGTTTTTCATGGAAATGGCTTAAGGGACCATTTTGTAAAAGTTGTGAAAATGAGTAGAAAAATGTGAAATGAAAGAAAATGTGGGTTGCTATAGGCAAGAAAAATATTCGGCTAAGCTTGGGTAATTTAGAAATTTCATGCATTTCATTATACGAGCCTTAGGACTAAATTGTAAAAGTGTGAAAGGTTAGGGCAAATTGGTCATTTTGCCCGGGGGTGAGTCTTAAGCCAAAAATGAAAAATGGGAGGTATTAATAATTTATTTTTACTGATATAAATCTTGAGGAACCAATTCCCTAATGAAAAATGGGGTGAGTCTTAAGCCGAAAATGAAAAATGTGCTATGTTAATCCCTAATTCGAAAAGGATAATCTAGCATGTACTAAACCGATGAGATGAGATTAACATGCAATAAGTTATGTCAAGGTTGTTTAAGAGTATAATTAGGTCATATTAAATACCATTGAAATTTTTAAGTTTGTATGGGTGATAGAGGGTGACTAAAGGCTTGGAAAATAGCCCTAAAAAGGTCCACACGAGTAGACACATGGGCATATGCCTAGGCCGTGTGTGACACACGGTCAGCCCCATGGGCGTGTTGCTTAGTCGTGTGTCCCTTGCACCTAAAATTTTAGGTCAGTTTGTATGGTAATAAACACATGGGCAGAGACACGGCCGTGTGTTTCAACCGTGTAGATGACACGGCCTAAAACACGGACGTGTGCCTTGGCCGTGTGCCTCAAAATGAATGATGATGTCATAAGTAGAATGTCTGAATTTTTGGACACGGGCGACGACACGGGCGTGTCTAGGCCGTGTGAGGGACACGGACTTGTGTTTGGCCGTGTGAAAACCCTTGTAGGTTCGAAATGGAAAAAAAATCCAGATAATTCAACACGGGTGAGGGACACGGGTGTGTCCTCAAGCACATGGGCATGTGCTTTACCTCCACACGGGCGTGTGAGACATAACCCTAAGAATTTTACTAAAATTTTCTATAGTTCTAGGTTTAGTCCTGGATCGCTTTTAATGTATGTTTTGGACCTTGTAAGTCTATAATCAGGACACTATGATGTTGTTTGATCGATTTTAGATTAGAATGAAATTTTATAACCCATATTTTTTAAAGTGTCTGAGTATATGTCCGATAACAGCTCGTAATTTGTCCCAGTCTCAGGTACAAGT
Source organism: Gossypium hirsutum (assembly GCF_007990345.1). Lineage (NCBI taxonomy): Eukaryota > Viridiplantae > Streptophyta > Magnoliopsida > Malvales > Malvaceae > Gossypium > Gossypium hirsutum. Next base: position 95,954,874 of record NC_053426.1, on the reverse strand, counting down.
AAAGGTTGTTATATTTAGTGGTATCAGAGCTACGATTTAGTAAATTCTAGGACTAACATAACATGTATTGAGTACAGCTCTACATGCCATTACACAGGTTATGATAGTGTGATATCTCCTAACCGTTTTTAATTGTATTTGAATATAGTAAATGTCTTCCAATCAAGCTCAAGATGAGTCCGAGGGAGTCGAGAGCCATGCTCCAGCTTCTGTTCAGCGAGATACTACTACTAGTAGTAGACGACCTATGTTTGAAGGCCGAGAAGAGGCAAGAGCTACCTTCTTCTAGATAATGGATGAATGGTTTGGGGATTACTTGAGAAACCACCCCAATATACCACGACCTCCTCCGGCCCCTACTCAGCCTGAGGGAGAAGTGCCACAAGGTATGGCACCTGTGAGAATTGGTAAGGCCCTAGTGGGTAAACTTAAGAAATACAGGGCTGAAGAGTTTAGGGCTAGGGTTAAGGATGATGCGAAACGAGCTGAGTTCTGGCTCGAGAACACTGTACGAGTTTTGGACGAATTGTCATGTACACCCAAGGAATGCTTGAAGTGTGCTGTATCTCTTCTAAAAGATACAGCATACCATTCGCGGAATACGGTATCCTCAGTGGTACTGAAGGAAGACATTACATGGGAGTTCTTACAAGCTGAGTTTAAAAAGAAATACATTAGTCAAAGGTTTTTAGACTCGAAGTGAAAAGAGTTCCTGGAACTTAAACAAGGAAATAAGACTGTGTCAGAGTACGAAAGGGAATTCATAAGGTTAAGTCAGTATGCAACGGAGTGGGTCCAATCAGGATAGAAATGTGTAAGCGCTTCGAGGAAGGCTTGAATGAGAAAATTAAATTACTGATCAGGATACTTGAGATACGAGAATTTGCCTCATTAGCTGACTAGGCCAAGAAGGCCGAAGAGCTAAATAATAAAAGGAAGCAAGCTAAGAGAGAAGCTCGAGTTTCGGGTAAGAGGTCTAGCTGTAGAGCACACTCTTTCCCCACAAAGAAATCAAGAAGTCATCAAGAACGTTCCACTTCCTTAGTAGGATATTCAGGTATAGCAAGAAGCTCTAAGCGGCATAACCTGAGGTCTTCTTCCCCTATGGTAACTAGTGTGGGAAGCATAGATGATCAAAAGCCAAAGTGTAAAAGCTGCAACAAATTTCACTTTGGAAAGTGTCGAATGAAGAGTGGTGTGTGTTTCAGATGTGGGTCTTTTGACCATTTTCTCAGAGACTGCCCAGAGCGAGCTAATAAAAAGGTTGAATTAGCTCCGCAGCCGAATGCTCCTATTTCTCGAGGTAGACCTCTGAGACATCTCGGAAGTACAAGTGGCAGTCGAATTGTTGCTAAGGATGCTACTGCAAAATCAGAGGCTAAAGCCCTGGCAAGAACTTATGCAATACGTTCTCAAGAGGAAGCTTCTGCTCCCGATGTCATCACGGGTACATTTTCTGTCTATAATACTCGTGCATTGCCTTAATTGATCCAGGGTCAACCCATTCGTATATTTGCATAAAATTGGTGTCTAGCATGGATATGTCTGTAGAGCCTACGAAATTTGTGATTAATGTGTCAAACCCTTTAGGCAAGTCAGACCTAGTTGACAAAGTTTGTAAGAATTGTCCTTTGACGATTCAAGGTCATTGTTTTCTGGCTAACCTTATGTTATTGCCATTAGATGAGTTTGATGTGATACTGGGCATAGATTGGTTAGCTGTGCATGATGTGATTGTAAATTTTGGTAGCAAGTATATTGAATTGAAATGCTCAGATGGTAAGATTCTCTGAATTAACTCAAGCGAGTTGGATACTCCGCCGATTGTGATTACCTCAGTGATGACTCAATGGTATTTGAGAAAAGGATATGAAGTCTACCTTGCTTTCGTGTTGAATACTAAAGAATCTGAGCTGAAGTTGGAATTGGTACTGATAGTATGCAAGTACCCGGATGTGTTTCCAGAAGAACTACCCGAATTACCTCCTGTTAGAGAAGTAGAATTTGGTATTGAGCTGGTGCCAGGGACAACTCCTATCACTATTTTTCCATATAGGAAGGTTAAAAGCACAGTTGAAAGAACCGATGGATAAAGGTTTTGCAAGATCGAGCTTTTCACCTTGCGGTGCTCCAGTATTATTTGTAAAGAAGAAAGATGGTTCGACGAGGCTATGTATAGACTACCGACAACTTAACAAGGTAATCATCAAGAACAAGTATCCGTTTCCTAGGATTGACGACTTGTTTGATCAACTAAGGGGAGCCACTGTGTTTTCTAAGATAGATCTGAGATCCTACTATTACTAGTTGCGAGTAAAAGAGTCAAATGTACCTAAGACTGCTTTTAAAACGAGGTATGGCCATTATGAATTTCTTGTGATGCCTTTTAGGTTGACAAATGCACCGGCTATATTTATGGACTTGATGAATAGGATATTTCAGCCATACTTGGACAAGTTTGTTGTGGTATTCATTAACGATTTTTTGATCTATTCCCGTAATGAGTCCGAGCATGCTAAACATCTGAGGACTGTTTTTAGACCTTGCGAGACAAGAAATTGTATGCTAAGTTCAGCAAAAGCGAGTTCTAGCTTCAAGAGATAGGATTTTTGGGTTACATTGTGTCGGGTGATGGCATCCAAGTAGATACAAACAAAATATTTGCTATTGCTGAGTGGAAGCCGCCAAAGAATGTAACCGAGCTTAGAAGCTTTTTGGGCTTGGCCTGCTACTACTGAGGCTTTGTAAAAGGATTTTCGATGATTGCAACTCCTTTGACGAGGTTGCTGTAAAAAGACATTAAGTTTGAATGTCAGAGAAGTGTCAGCAGAGTTTCAAGAGATTGAAGACATTGCTGACCGAAGCTCCAGTAGTAGTACAACCTAAGCCTGGAAAGGAATTTGTGGTTTATAGTGATGCATCCTTGAATGGACTGGGCTGCGTACTGATGTAAGAAGGTAAAATGATAGCCTATGCTTCGAGGTAATTGAAACCACACGAGAGAAATTATCCAACACATGACTTGGAGCTAGCAACCGTTGTATTTACCCTGAAGGTTTGGAGACACCATTTGTATGGTGAGACATGCCGTGTATTCATTGATTACAAGAGTTTGAAGTACTTGATGACTCAAAAAGAATTGAATCTGAGACAGCAGAGATGGTTAGAGTTGATTAAAGATTATGAATTGATTATTGACTACGACACGGGAAAGGTGAATGTGGTTGTAGATGCACTAAGTAGCAAATCCTTGTTTGCTTTGAGAGCCCTGAACACGTAGTTGGCCTTGTTAGACGATAGTTTGGTTTTGGCAGAGTTAAGAGCCAGACCAACGTTTCTACAAGAAATTTGTACAGCCTAGGTCAATGATAGTGATTTACAAGCCAAGAGAACTCAATACGAGTTAGGCACCAAATCAGATTTTCAGATCGGTCCTGACGGTTGCTTGATGTTCAGAGATAGGATCTGTGTACCAGGAGATGACGAGCTTTGTAACAACCCAAATTAGACCCCAATCAGAACGGTGGTTTAGGGACCACGAATCTGAGTCAGAAAAATATTTTAAAATTATTTTATGTGTTTATTTTGTGTGAATTTATATTTGTGAAATTTTCGCGATTTAATATTGTCGTTTAGGTGTCCGATTAAATAAAAGGATTTAATCGCGTAAATTGAAAATTTGGTAGTTTGATATATAAATGGTCAAGTTGTTAGTGGCTTTTAAAAATGAAGGATTTAAGTAGTAAATAGTCCATTGACATATTGAATGGACGGCTATAGGCATATATTATGTGAATTTGTTATAATTTAAATAAGGTTAAAAAAGTAAATTAATAATATAACTTAGTATAATATAAAATATATCATAAAAACAAAGTGTTCATACTTTTATGTTCACCATTGCTGAATATAAACAAAGAAAAGAGAAAAGAAAAACCAAGCTAGCGTTCGGTCAGTTTGAAGCTCAATCAAGGTATGAGTTTAGCTCGGTTTTTGATAATTTCTACGTTTTTGAGATCGTTGCTTCGAATACTACAAAACTCAAGCTTTAATTTTTTATTTTGATGAATATTTTGAGTTGTGCCATTGCTGATAACTTGTGATTTTTTTTGTTTGATGATGAAAAATGAAAGATATGTTTTAGATTAACATATTTTGTATTGGAGTTTTTGATGATTTTGAGTAATTAGGACTTAATTACAAAAATAATAATTTGAGGGAGTAAAATGTGAAATTGATGAATTATATGGGCTTGTGTTGACATGGGTAATATTCGGCCTAGCTTGGGTATGGAGAAATTTGGTGTATTTTGTGTCTTGTGCAATAGGGACTAAATTGTAAAAATTGTAAATGTTAGGGGTAAATTGGTAATTTTCCTATTTGTGTTTTGGATCAAATTGAATGAAAATATGTTTGAATGAGCTTAATTTGAATATGTTTAGATCAAGAACCAAAGAAATCGAATCTGGATCGGGGAAAAGCTAAAGTTGTCGACTAGCAGCACCGTCCCGTTTTACGACGTCCGAGGTAAGTTTATAAGCAAATAGACATGCCTAAATGTAGTTAAATGCTAAATATATATGCTAGTAAGTTTTGTATGAATTTATACATGTAAATGCCGAATGTGTATAAGCCTGATAACTATGTTTGAGCATTCGTTTCTACCGAGATATGACGTCCGAAAGCCTCGTATGAACCTTAGGAATAGCTAGGATACATATGTCATGACATAGGATTCCGATATGTGTGTGCGAGTAAGACCATGGCATCGATTTGTGATTCCAATATGTGTTTCGAGGAAGACCCTGTCTGGGACAGTGGCATCGATATGTGGCTACATGTAAGACCACGTCTGAGACGTTGGCATTGTACGATTTATATGATTATCCGAGTGTCCTATCCAATTTTGAATGGTTCATCGGGAAAAAAGTAAACTGCGTACAGATATGTATTACGAGTTAAATGGCTAGATATGAATTAACTTGATTTTTACTAGGGATAAGGTAAGTAAGTACTATGGACTTTTGTTGTAAACCATGCACATTGCAAATGAAGAATATATGAGTATTTGATGTGTATATTCAGCTTGTGAACGAATAAAATTGTGTATCATTGAAATGTTTCTCATGTATGTGCATATATGATTTGGTATATTCGGTCATATAAGTAATACTTATATATATGTGTGTTGATAATTATTGATTTCTTGAGTTTGTGGATGAGAGTAAATGTATGTAAGGTTTATTATGTCCATTTGGTTCGGAAGTTGTTTATTAACATAGTAATCATGCTTAATTATTTGGTAACATTTTGGACCCGAAATGTTGAATGGTGATAATTTATTTGTCCATGTAAGCATTCGGTAAAGATATAAAGTAATGGAGTTTGGAAATGTATCATTGTATCTTATGTGGTTACTATTGAACTGTTTATTTGCTTATTGCTTACTAAGCTAAGATAGCTTACCTTGTGTCTGGTTACTCTGTTTTATAGATTTTGGATTCAAGTTACAAGGTCGGGGATCGTCAGCAAATTCAAACACACTATCTACAGCTTTGGTATTTAAATAATCAAACTCGTATTATGGCATGTATAGGCTGGAACATATGTTTTGAAGTGTTGATTTTGGTTATGTATTAAAAGCCATACGAAAATGGCTTGTTATATATATGTTTAGATTCGGTCTTATGTGTGTGCTTGGTTATGATGTTTCTTGTTTTTTGGTATGATATGTGCGATTATTCTTGATGATGGTGTGTGTCGTGGTAAGTATTTTGTGTAATGGAGATGACTTTATTTTTAGGCTTGAATTCGGTTTTAATCTGAATTATTGCTTGAATCTTCTGATAAATATGCACATGAAAGCCATTTGATAAATAAGTACAAGAAAATGTACTGGTGGAATGGCATGAAAAGAGACATCTCTGAATTTGTATCAAAATGCTTGATATGTCAGCAAGTCAAGGCTGAACACCAAGTACCTTCAGGTTTGTTACAGCTTGTGATAGTCCCCGAATGGAAATGGGATGGAATTACCATGGATTTTGTAACTGGATTGCTGTTAACCCTGAAAAAGAAAGATGTTGTTTGGGTTGTGGTTGATAGGCTAACGAAGTCGGCTCACTTTATTCTAGTACGGACTGACTACTCACTTGAAAAATTGGCCGACTTGTATGTATTTGAAATTATGAGATTACACGGGGTACCGATATTGATTATCTTAGACAGGGACCCGAGATTCACTTTGAGATTTTGGAAGAAGCTGCAGAAAGCCTTGGGTACAAAGTTGAGTTTTAGCACAGCTTTTCACCCGTAGACTGATGGTTAGTCTGAGCGGACAATTCAAATTCTTGAGGACATGTTACGGTGTTGCGTCCTTGAATTTCAGGGTAGTTGGGAAAAATACTTACCATTGGTGGAATTCGTCTACAACAATAGTTTCCAGACGAGTTTGAAAATAGCACCCTATGAGGCCTTGTATGGCAAGAAGTACCGAACTCCATTGTATTGAACAGAACTCAAAGAAAACCAGATTCACAGAGTTGACCTAGTTAAGGAAGCTGAGGAAAAGGTTAAAGTGATACAGGATTGCTTGAAAGTGGCATCGGATTGGCAGAAGTCATATGCTAATTTGAAAAGAAAAGAGATCGAGTTTCAAGTAAGAGATAAAGTGCTATTAAAAGTGTCTCCATGGAAAAAAGGTATTGAGATTTGGACGAAAAGGCAAACTAAGTCCGTAATTTATTGGACCATATGAGATCACTGAAAGACTTGGACCATTAGCCTATCGTTTAGGCATTGCCACCCGAATTGGAAAAGATTCATGATGTATTCCATGTATCCATGCTGCGCGATATCGATCAGACCCCTCCTATGTGATTTCACCTAAGGAAGTTGAAATTAGATTGGACGTGACTTATGGTGAAAAACCGGTCAAGATTTTAGCTCGAGAAGTCAAATAGTTGAGGAATAAGAATATAGCCTTAGTGAAAATTTTATGGCATCGACACGGAGTAGAAGAGGCTACATAGGAACCTGAAGAAACTATAAGAAGTCAATATTTGAACTTGTTTACTGATAAGACTTTTGAGGATGAAAGTCCCCAAGGGGGGAGAAATGTAACAGCCCGAAATAGGGCCTAGTTGGAACAATGGTTTTGGGACCACTAATCCAATGTTAAAATAATTATTTCATGATCATTATGAGGTCTAGGATATGAAAATAAGCATATGTTAAAGTTTCATGAAGAAATTCTATGTGTAAGGTGTCCAATTGGAAATTAAGGACCAAATTGAATAAATTGCAAAACTTGGGTTCTAGAAGCAATTTGTATGAAATTGTTTTGGAATGTTAACTAGAGGTCCTTAAAGAGTAATTTTCCCAATTTTTGAGTTTTTAGACAAAAATGGGCATGAATGGAAAATTTTGAAAATTTAGTAAGGAAGGGCATTTTGGTCATTTGGTAATAAAATTAATAAAAAGGGAAAAAGGAAGAAACATTCAGTCATTTCTTCTCCATGGCTACCGAAAATGAAAGGGTAGAAAAATGTGAAATGAAAGAAAATATGGGCTGCTATAGGCAAGAAAAATATTTTGCTAGGCTTGGGTAACTTAGGAATTTCATGCATTTCATTATACGAGTCGTAAGACTAAATTATATAAGTGTGAAAGGTTAGAGGCAAATTGGTCATTTTTCCCGGGGGTGAGTCTTAAGCCTAAAATGAACAATGGGAGGTATTAATAATTTATTTTTATTGATATAAACCCTAAGAAACCAATTTCGGAGGTCGACCGTGGAAAACGAAAGGTTTAAGAAATAATCGAGACACGAATCCAAAATAACTACCAGGTAAGTTTGTATAACCCGAAGTAAACTTTTAATGTCTTTAAATAATGCATGTTCTTGAACATATGAAAATTTAGATATTCACTTCATGATAATTCATGAAATGTGCTAGTGTAAATGAAAAGATGATAAATGTTCCGGGTGAAATAGAAAGGGAAATCCGATGGATAAATTATGGCTTACATGACATGAGATCCTGTATGTGTTGCAGAAAAAAGATTTAGCCTGGATGGGTAATCCGATGATCTCAAAATAGAAAGGACCTAGCTCGGATAGGTGTTCCTTGAGTGATCGAGCCTTCCGAAGAATATAGGTGCAATATGGATTTTGTCCGGACGGGTAATTCGATTGAGGACTGAAATTTAGCCTGGGCTGGCAATTCAGATCCGAGCTTATAGGAGCAATTGTCATAAAAAGGGATTTAGCCTGGACTGGTAATCCTGGCATTACTCTATGAGTTATTATTACGAGGGAATTTAACTTGGACTGGTTATCCCGCCGTAAGATGTAAGGTTCGCGAAAGAGCGTACGTGAGATGATCACTTGTATGACTAGATGGTAATTGGGCTATCCATCGAGATTTTTGAGAAATTCAGCGGGATTAACATGAGAAGTAAAGAATGGAAATATTGAATTGATGACCTCATCTAAGACTAATGACATGATGTATTTTTATGAGACTAACTTGATGATTGAGTATATGTGATAGGGAAACTATTTCATGCTTGTTGGAATTATTACCTAAATATGGTTGTATGCTAATTAACTGGTAAGTTTACTTTCCAGTTATCTAGACTTACTAAGCATATAAATGCTTACCCCTTTCTCTTTTCCCTGTCTTACAGAGTTCATGGACTCATGAAGATTGGAATACGATTGGAGAATCAACACACTATTTACTTGTCCCGCTTTGGTATATAGATACTTTTATTTTGTTTAATGGCATGTATAGGGTTTTTGGTTATTTTGTTATATGTTTCATTTGGCTAGCCAATGTAAGGGTTTAAATGGTATACTTATTCTTTTGTATATGGCCATGAGATATGGCTCATATTGATGTAGGTTGTAAACATACTAATGATGCATGTTTATGTTTAAATGTTTCATAAGATATGATGATAAGGGTTATCATGGATGGATGATCGAAATGGGACCTAATAAGTTGAGGGTGGACATAGCATATAATGGTATATAGTTATAATGTGGCCTAAGTGTAAAATGTAAAATGTGCTATGTTAATCCCTAATTCGAAAAGGATAATCTAGCATGTACTAAACCGATAAGATCAGATTAACATGAAATAAGTTATGCCAAGGTTGATTAAGAGTATAATTAGGTCATATTAAATACCATTGAAATCTTTAAATGTGTATGGGTGATAGAGGGTGACCAAAGGCTTCGAAATAACCCTAAAAACGTTTACACGGGTAGACACACGGGAATGTGTCTAGGCCGTGTGTGACACACGGTCAGCCCCATAGTCGTGTTGCCCAGCCGTGTGTCCCCTGCACCTTAAATTTTAGGTCAGTTTACATGGTAGTAAACACACGAGCAGAGACACAACCATGTGTCTCAACCGTGTGGAGGACACGGCCTAGAACATGGGTATGTGCCTCAAAATGAATGATGACGTTATAAATAGAATGTTCGGGTTTTTAGACACGGGCGACGACACGGGTGTGTCTAGGCCGTGTGAGGGACACGAGCGTGTGCTTGGCCGTGTGAAAACCCCTGTATGTTCAAAATGAAAAAAAATAAATCCAGATAATTCAACACGGGTGAGGGACTGGAACTGTGGAAATGTGCAAGTGTACACAATCGTAACAAGTAATAAAGTGACAAGTAAATGTCGAGTTATCGTACCCACAGGGACTGTAAAAAAGCTATATTTATGAATTTAATTAAAACACTTTGGTGAGGTAAAAATAATTTTGGTTTGAAAAGAGTGATTTATAAACTAAGATTTTAAAACTAAGCAAACAATTTAAATAAAATAAAAGAGTTCTAGTGCACGATGTCAATTAAGATTTAATCAATATGATATAATTGTGTTGGATTAATTATACCTTTTTAACTTAGAAATATTAAATTCGAGCTTACGCTGTTATGAGTAAATTCACGGCAACCCAATAATTTGCTAACTTATGAACATATTTACTAATTAAAAAACTCCATTTATCTCTTGAACATATCCCTATGCCAATTCAACCGACTAAACAGATTTAATAAAGTAAACATGCTATCGCACATACATACTAATTAAATTAAATTATCTCTCGCATATTCCTATGCGATTCAACCGATTAATTCAACTTAATAAACATGTAAAAGATTATGTGAAGTAACAAAGTAGCCATACCTTGAAACAATTTAATCACAACAATCTTGCAAGTTATGCAAGGCATATGTATCGCCAAATACAATGCTAATTTAATTTTCAGTTACCTTACAAGAATTAAACATGCACTGATTAAGTAATGAGTCCATTAATTGCAATTTCAATCTGTTTAAACAATTAATTCTTTAGTTATCTAAACAATTATAATGCCAGATAACCTAAGCATGAATTTACTTAATCAAGCATTTCACTGAGGCCTATAACAGCATAAACACTATTTTAATAATTCAAGTAGGAAAAATATAATCAACCTAACACGAATTAAATTCAAGCTAAATTGATTAAAATAACCATTTCAACAACAATATTTTTCATAGATATGTTCATCATAAAAACAACAAAAATTAAAAAGAAAGGGAACATGAAGCAAATCCAGTGTTTCTCTGCGGCTCGACTGTTGCTCCGTTCTTAGTCTCTGTTGTCTTTGCCGAGCAAGGCTTCTATGAATCCTTTGTTTCTGCCCAAGATGGCTGAAGAACACCTCTTTCTCAAGAGAGGAAATTGGCACAAGAGTAAGGGAAAATGGGATGAAAAAATGGAGAGGAAACTTGAGAGAAGTGAAGAGAGGATGAGAGAATGTTGTGGAATGAGGGATGTTGAGGCATGCTTTGAAATGGGCAGCATAGGGTGGCTTTTATAGCTGAAGTGGGCTGCTAAAAATAGCAAATTCAGCAGCCAAGAGAGCCCTCCCATGGCCGGCCACACACATGGCAAGGTTGAAGCTTTCAACCTTGCTAAAAATAGGCCGGGGCAAATCTACAAAGCCTAAAATAAAGGTGGGGTTTGAACGCAATTTGGAGGTTTTTCAAGGCCTTTTTGCAAGAATATTTTATCAGCTAATTTTCTGATTTGGTTCAGCCAATGGACAGTTCTGGTCAGCCCAATTAGTGGCTGGTTCAGCTCACTTCATTCGGTTCAACCAGTGCGGTTCACTAGGCCTTTCATAATTAATTAAAATTAATTCATTTAACCTAAATTAAATAGGAAATAAATTAAAATTAATTTAATTATGAATTAATACACATTTCTGGACCGTCTTGGGCTGGAAATTAATTGGCCTCGATATTCAAATTGCTCTCGGCTTTGTTCTTCTCGCAGTGTTCACCGGGCCCTTTTTCTCCAATTGTGTAATTCTGTCAAAAATAACCAAATTTAATAAAAATTAACTATAAAATTAATTAAAATTCACAATGTTCATATTTTTAACTTAAGTTAATTATTTTATAATATTTAATTATTTTTTTGACAAGAATTTAACCGAATTTGCATGAATTTAAGTAGAATCGGGTATGAAAAAGTATATAAATTTTTGTGTTTCCACACCCCCAAACTTAATTCATTGCTCGTCTCGAGTAATGCGCAAATTTTGAAAAGAATCTCTCGGAAACACCTTTGAAAAATTCCTTCAGAACAACATTTTTCCCAAAATTATGAACTTAAAATATTTATGCTCAAAGACAAGAAATCTGTTAGTTATGCTACTTAAGTATGCATATTGTTCAAATTAAATTCAACCACTTATTATTATAGCAAAATTTAGACTAGATGCTTTTGTAATAAAGACATGTTAATCCTTACCAATTTGATTTTTATTCCTTTATTAGAGACTAAGCTGCAATCATTAAGCTTAACTTATGTCTTCATATGTTGATCGTAGCAATTTCTCTCCACTAATGTAGGTAGCATGAGGACTTTGAATCAATAGGTCTTTATCAGGGTTGTAACGTGGCTAGGCTAGGGGTAAGTGAAAGATGGATAAATTTTGGTTTTAAAAAAAAAATCCTAGACTCAGCGTCAATTGAACCTTCGGAGTTTTTACCTTCAATACACCAACTTGACTTTCATATGCTCTTTTTCAAATATATGTGCCTTTTTTTTTCAATTAACACGAGCACTTACTTTGTGTACTGTAATTCTCGGGCAATTGATACTTCTTGTCAACTCCCCCAAACTTATTTTCGAACAACATCTAGAATATTACTGAGTCTAGTGTTTGGGACAATTTTAAGATTATTAAGCGAAAAGTAATGGCTAATTATTATAAGGGTCGGAATAAAATCAGGCCATATAGTCTCAAAGTTGGGTTTCAATGGATAAAATATACCATGGTGGGCTTGAAAGGCTCAAACGGTCCAAACAATAGTTGCCTAAATCATTTCCAATGTTTCATGCTCCCTAGGATTTCGCCTCAAGAAACTTACTAAGTCAATTCTAAAGACTTAAACTTTCATGCATACCTAACTTTCCTAAAGAACTAAAAATTTTATGGTACGAATTTGCATGCTTTATTAAAAACACATTCATGTCATTATTAAGCTAACATAATAATTTATTGAAATAATAGAACTTTATTCATACTTAAAGTGAGCATACTTAACAGAATACAAATTTCTGAATAAAATATATCCTAATCATAATTAAAAGAAAAATTTTATCCTGAGTGGAAATAATTCAATTTCTCGGTCCCCCCAACTTAAAATGAACAATGTCCTCATTGTTTAAAGTGAATAGATACTATACACTAGGTAGGATTTTAGAAAAGAGGAGGTGAGTCAATTTGACTGCTTAAGTACCAAGCTTTTTCTAAATCCAATCCTAGACATGTATATATCTATTGCCACACTTTAAATTTTGTGACTTGCTCACATTTTATTAGTGATTTTCCTCTCTTTTTTTATTATGCAAAAAACAAAAATAAATTCCTAATTAAACGTAATCCTAAAATGACCTAAGAACAAAGATAAAATAAAGTCAAGATCCTCCCTTTATTTATTTGCATACCCTTCCGTATTTGACTCATCTTTTGCTCCATCACTATTGCCTTTACATGAATCACTTCGCTCCTTTTTCGAGAGTGGAGTCCATGGCTCGAATATGAAATATTTCCAATAGGTGTTAAGTATTCTCTTCGACACGTGTGGGTTCTTTGTTTCGACACAGTCCAACTGGAACCTTCAACTGTAAGCTCCTCGAGAATTTCTCGCAGATTTTCAAGCTTGATATTGCTCATCAATGTGGAATATTCATCATTTTCGAGATCTGGTAATTCAAAGAATTCACTAATAGCATTTGAATTTATCGGTACTTTGATTCTGCGAACTGGAACTTCTATCATCTCGCTTGAAGTTAAATTTGCATAAAACTCACGAACTAGTTCCTCATCCTCACTTGGTCTCTTTTTACAAAACAACTCCCAATTTAGGGTTTCAGCAACTTGACAAATACGAGCCATAAAGTCTCGGTAGTTGCTCTACTTTAAAGTAAAGCCTTTTTCTGGATGCATCTGTTGGTTTTTAAAGATACTTTCGTATCTCACTTTGGCTTCTTCATAGTGGAATTTGTTTTGTGTTTCATCAATTTGAGCGGAAGCACGAGTTCTCTTGCGATGCATGTTTAACCTGATCATAAGATGGAAAAATCAGTTTCTCAATAAATTTTAATAAAAATTATTAGTAATTCAATGATTTGAAAATTTAATTAATTAAAATTAAAATTAATAAAAACTAGGTTTTACCACCTTTTTTTGTAAAAATATAAAAACTCTAGGAATTAATAATAATAATGAAGAAAAAGATGGGAATTTAAAAGAAGGGTTGGAGGTTTGTGGCTTAGGATGGATGGGAAAAGAATGCCGCACAAGCAGCTAGGGCGTGCGGGAGCAGCGGTGCGCAGTAGGGCTGGTAGCAACACAGGCGTTCGGTAGTAGGTAAGACTCGGGCGTGCGCAGGATGGTGCGGAGGGCAGGTACGGTGCGCGGGGTGAAGGCCTGGTGCGAGCTGAGGCTAGGGCCGCTTGAGGCAACGCGCGTGTTGTGGGCGGGATGCGTGCGATGGAGCTAGGCGTGTGCTGGCCGACTGCTTGGAGTTGCTGCTGCTTGGGGTTTCAGCACTTGGGTATTTTGATGCTTTGGGTTTTAAGTGTTAGGTGAATGGGAAGATGGGTCGTATTTATAGGGGGAGAAATAGGAATTAGAGTAGAATTCTTAAAACAAATTAATTAATCAAAATTATAAATTCTAATCCTATATAAAGATAACAACAATTAATAATTAGATATATGCATATATTAAACTATTAATTTCTATTTAATTTATTAAAACAAAGATAAAATCCTAATTTCATGCTAAATTGATAAAGATTAATATATAAATAGATATAATTATATATTAAAGATTATCATCTTATTATCAAAACTTATCAAACAAAATCCAAAAATTGATAATAATTAATATATATTATAATGGGTATAATTATATATTAATAATTATCATTTTTTTAACTAAAAGCATTTATTCTAGAAGCCCTTCAAAAAAATTTACAAAAAGAGGCATCTAGTTTTTATTATTTATGAAAAGAGCAATCAAATTTTAAAAATAATTCAATTTAAGTCCCTAGACTTAATGAAAATTAAAAATTGAGTTGCAAATTAAAAATTGGATCAAATTGACCCTTTTATTTGAAAAACAAAATTTATTTTATTGATTAGGGAAAAAATTCTTGGAAAATTATGTTAAAATAAATTCCCAAGAAAGATTGGAGGGGTCACAAATGGTCCCGCTTAAGTTCTAGCCTCCTAGACAGAATTTATTTAAACATACTAAACCCGAAAAATAGATCCTAAATTATTTATTAAACAAAACACGAAAATTATTAAATATCTGACAAAATGAACGAGACGTTATCCCGTTCGGTTTTATTCCCCCAATAGTGTTTCAAATGCTGAGCATTAAATTGAAAATTACCTCTCTTACCTTGGAGTTCAACAACTCCGTATGGATAGACTCTGTGAATTGTAAATGGACCGGACCAACGTGATTTTAGCTTACTTGGAAAGAACTTCAATCTCGATTTGAACAACAATACTTGCTGACCAGCTTCAAATTCTCGAACCCGGATGTGTTTGTCATGCCATTTCTTGAGTCACTCTTTGAGTAATTTGGCATTTTCATATGAGAACATTCAAAATTCTTCTAACTCGTTGAGTTGGAACATCTGTCTTTCTTTTGCGAGCTTAGGATCTAAGTTGAGTCGTCAAAGAGCCCAGTAAGTATTGTGCTCTAACTCCAAAGGTAGATGACATGCTTTACCGAAAACTAGCCTATAGGGTGACATCCCTAAAGGTGTCTTGTACGCTGTCCTGTAGGCCCATAAAGTGTCATCTAGTCTTTTGGACCAGTCTTGTCGCTTCAGGCAAACTACCTTCTCCAATATGCCCTTGATTTCTTTATTTGCCAGTTCAGCTTGTCTATTCGTCTGCGGATGGTAAGCCGTTGCAACCTTGTGTTTCACCCCGTGCTTGTCTAGTAACCATTTTAACCACTTGTTCACAAAGTGGGACCCTTCATCACTAATGATGGCTCTTGGGGTTCTAAACCTCGTGAACACGTGTTTCTACAAAAACTTCATCACAACCCTAGCATCGTTGGTCGGATATACCTCTGCCTCGACCCACTTGGACACATAATCTACTGCGACCAGTATATACTTGTGACCAAAAGACGAAGAAAAGGGCCCAAGAAAATCAATACCCCAAACATCGAATAATTCGACCTCAATGATGTTTGTTCGAGGCATCTTATTTCTGTTGGTGACATTTCCAACTCTTTGACATCGGTCACAACTCTTTACATATGCATATGCATCCTTGAATAGTGTTGGCCAAAAGAATCTGGCTTGCAATACTTTGGCTGCAGTACGAGTTCCTCCGAAATGACCTCCACTTGGGGCTGAGTGACAGTGGTATAGAATCTTCGGTATTTCTTCTTCTGCCACGCATCTCCTAATCATCTGATCTGCACACTTTTTAAACAGATATGGTTCCTCCCAGAAGTAGTACTTCACATCGTGAAGAAATTTCTCCTTTGTCGATATGTCTTATCATACAGCATTAAACCACAAGCTAAAAAATTAGCAATATCAGCAAACCAAGGGGTATTATGGACATGACTTACCTTCAGTATATGTTCATCTGGAAATGTTTTTTGAATCGGTACAAGTGGAGAATTCCCTTCTTTCGGCTCCAATCTGGACAAATGATCTGCTACTTGGTTTTCTACTCCCTTTCGATCTTGAATTTCCAAATCGAACTCTTGAAGTAGTAGTACCCATCAGATCAACCTCAGCTTAGTGTCTTTCTTGGCAAGTAAATATTTAATTGCCGAGTGGTATGTATAGATAGTTGCCTTGGTACCTATAAGATAAGATCGAAACTTGTCGAAAGCAAATACGATAGTAAGTAACTCTTTTTCTGTTACCGTATAGTTTAACTGAGCTCCTGTCAGAGTTCGGCTTGCATAGTAGATGGGATGAAAAACTTTGTTCCTTCGCTGGCCCATGAAAGCTCCTATTGCGAAGTCACTTGCGTCACACATTAATTCAAATGGCAAGTCCCAGTCTGGTGTGACAATTATAGGTGTCGTGACTAATAAATTCTTCAAGTCATTGAAAGCTTTTAAGCATTCTTCATTAAATTTGAATATCGTGTCCTTCTCCAATAATTTGCATAAAGGTTTAGCAACTTTGGAGAAGTCCTTGATAAATCTTCGATAGAACCCGGCGTGGCCCAAAAAGCTCCTAACACCCTTTACAGATGTTGGAGGTGGGAGTTTCTCAATAACATCTACTTTTGCTCTATCTACCTTAATCCCATGTCTTGTTATCCGATGCCCCAGAACGATACCTTCTCGTACCATAAAATGGCACTTTTCCCAGTTAAGGACTAGGTTTGTCTCTTCGCATCGCCTAAGTACCTTAGCCAGATTGGCTAAACAATCATCGTACGTATTCTAAACACTGAAAAGTCGTCCATGAAAACTTCCAAAAATTTCTCAACCAGGTCAGTGAAAATAGACATCATACATCTTTGAAATGTAGCAGGTGCATTACATAAACCAAATGGCATGCATCTAATTGCAAATGTACCGTACGGGCAAGTGAATGTGGTCTTATGTTGATCTTCTGGTGCTACCATAATCTGGTTGTATCCTGAGTATCCATGAGAAAACAGTAGTAATCTCGCCCCGCGATTCTATCCAGCATCTGGTCTAAGAACAGCAAAGGGAAGTGATTCTCCATCACGTAACTGTTCTAGTCGGTATCAACTCGTTATTCTCGTTCTCTATGACCGTGATACCTCCTTTCTTTGGTATGTACTGGATCGAACTTACCCATGAATTGTCTGAGATGGGGTAAATGATACCCGCATCTAACCACTTGATAATCTCTTTTTTCACTACGTCCTTCATGATGGGGTTCAACCTTCGTTGTCCATCGATCATCCCTTTTCACGATCTTCCAGGATGATCTTGTGCATGCATACAGATGGACTAATACCGTGAATATCAGCTATGGTCTATCCGATAGCCTTCTTAAATTGTTTCAGAACTAAGATAAGTTTCTCTTCTTGCTCAGTAGTTAACTCTGCTGAAACAATCACAGGCAGAGTAGAAGCGTCACCTAAATAAACATATTTTAAATAAGAAGGTAATACCTTGAGTTCTAGTTTAGGTGGCTCCTCGATTGACACTTTTGGCTGTGTGTAATCTCTCTCCTCTAAATTCAAAGATTCGAAATGGGATTGTGGATTAAATCCCTTTTGATTAGCTTCTAGCAAAGCTAAGTTTCCATCCTCCTCTTCATCACTTGGAGGGTTTGATGTCAAAATTCTTTCTAGAATATCCTCAACAGAGTTGAGTTCCTTCTCCACTATGAAATCCTCTAAGTCAGATACTTCAGAACAATCATTTATTACGTTAGGAAATTGCATTGACTTTTAAAGTTAAATGTTACCTGATTGTCCTGAACACGCATAGTAAGTTTGCCCTTCTGCACATCAATAAGTGTCCTTCCGGTTGCTAAGAATGGTCTCCCTAGGATAATTGGTACTTCTTTGTCTGCTTCAAAATCTAAAATTACAAAATCAGAAAGAAAGATAAACTTATCTACACATACCAATACGTCCTCGATTTTTCCTTCTGGATGTGCTAAGGATCGATCTGCTAGCTGAAGTGTAACCGTAGTAGGTCAAACTTCACCTATCCCCAACTTCTTAAATATCGACATAGGCATTAAGTTATACCTGCGCCCTAGTCACATAGTGCCTTACCACAATAAGCTGCTCCAATGTTGCATGGAATGGTAAAACACCCAAGATCCTTTAGCTTAGGGGGTAATTTGTCTTGAAGATATGCACTGCATTCCTTCGTTAAAGCTACCGTCTCAAATTCTCCAAGTCTTCTCTTCTTGGACAGGATATCTTTCATGAATTTTACGTAATTTGGCATTTGTTCAAGTACTTCAACCAACGGGATGTTGATATGAAGTTGCTTGAGTATGTCAAGGAACTTCTTGAATTGGACCTCCTATTTTTTCTTCTGGAGTCTTTGAGGGTAAGGTGGTGGAGGTTTATATACTGGAGTTGGTACTGGTTGATTTGTCTTTGGCGGTAATTCTCCTGCTAACGGAATGGTTGGCTGATTAGAATTAGCTGGTTCTGAGGTTACCTTTTCAGGTATTGCAGGTTCTGGTTCTAGTGGAACAGGAACTTCAACACTCGGTTGAACTTCTTCCGAATCTTGAGCTTAAGCATGCTCCTTTTCAGCTTCAATGATGTTGGGATCTACCGTTTTTTCGCTCCTCAATGTTAGTGCTTTACAATGCTCCTTCCCTGGATTTCTCAATTTTTTCATATCACTAGGTAAATTAGCTTGTGGACGGTTCCTAAGTTCAGTAGCAAGCTGGCCCACTTAATTCACCAAATTCCGTAGAGTGGCGTCATTCTTCGCCATGTATGCCTTCAATAAATTCTCTAAGCTATTGGACGATTCAGCCTGAACTGGTTTTTGAACTTGCTGTGAAAAACTAGGCAGCTGGGTTGGTCTAGGTTGGGCGTAGTTGTTACTGCCTCCAGCCCCTCGGTTACTCCACGAAAGATTGGGGTGATTTCACCAAGATGGGTTGTAAAAGTTGGATTGCAGCGATTGCCTTCCTCGGTTCTGGTTTTGATTACCTATGTAGTACATGGATTTTGGGTTTGACGGACATTCTTCAAACACATGTCCTTCCCCACAATAGACACAGGCTATATTCTTATATTGGTTAGGTGCTTGAGCTGCAAAACTGTTAGACCCATTAGTGGTAAGATTCTTTAACATTGAAGATATCGAAGATACCTGGGATGCAAGTGAAGTGAGAGCGTCCACTTCATGGAATCCAGCAACTCGTCTTCCTGACGTTGCTCGATTGGTTGGCCATTGATAATTGTTACTGGCGATCCTCTCGATGATTTCATAAGCCTCATTGTAAGACTTAGATAAGATAGCACCGTTAGCAGAAGCATCTACTACCATCCTTCTGTGAGCATTGAGACCATTGTAAAATATCTCAAGTTGGATGCAATGCGGAATTCCGTGATGAGGGCACTTTCGTAATAACTCTTTGAATCTTTCCCATGCCTCATACAATGACTCATCATCCATTTGTTGGAAAGCAGTAATCTCATTTCTCAGCTTAGCAATCTTTCTAGGAGGGAAATACTTCACAAGAAATCTCTCTGCTAACTCTTGCCATGTAAAAATCGAGTTTGGTGGCAGTGAGTTTAACCAGGCTCGAGCTCTGTCCCTCAGCGAGTACGGGAACAGTTTTAATTGTAATGCATCTTTGGGTACTCCGACTAGCTTGAAAGAGTCGCTCACCTCCATAAATAGTCTTAAATGAAGATGAGGATCTTTAGTAGGCATTCCACTGAACTGGCCCACTGTCTGAAGCATCTGGAACATGACTGGCTTCAGCTCGAATTGTTGTGCCTCGATCTCAGGTCTTCTAATACCTAGATTAATGTCATTAAAAACTAGCACAACACATTGTCGTAAAGCTCTATCCCTATCATCAGCAATAAGGATAGGATTTTGAGAAAGGTTTGCTCCGTTTCCTTGATTGATATTCTCGAAATTCATCTCTTCGGTCCTTCTCTAGTTCGCTTGTCTTCTTCATTGGCAAAAGGTTCGTTCTATTTCAGGGTCCACTGGGAGTAAGTCGATAATTTGGTCAATACTCATAAACACCTGAAATAATCAGAGGAGAATTAATTCAGTAAGTAAAGTTGAATAGGAAAATAAAATAACCAAAATGTAAAAATAAATTCACAAATAATGTTTTTTTTTAAACAGTCCCTGGCAATGGCGCTAAAAACTTGGAACGGTGGAAATGTGAAAGTGTACACAATCGTAACAAGTAATAAAGTGACAAGTAAATGTCGAGTTATCGTACCCACAGGGACTATAAAAAAGTGATATTTATGAAATTGATTAAAACACTTTGGTGAGGTAAAAATAATTTTGGTTTGAAAAGAGTGATTTAAAAACTAAGATTTTAAAACTAAGCAAACAATTTAAATAAAATAAAAGAGTTCTAGTGCACGATTTCAATTAAGATTTAATCAATATGATATAATTGTGTTGGATTAATTATACATTTTTAACTTAGAAATATTAAATTCGTGCTTACGCTGTTATGAATAAATTCATGGCAACCCAGTAATTTGCTAACTTATGAACATATTTACTAATTAAAAAACTCCATTTATCTCTTGAACATATCCCTATGCCAATTCAACCGACTAAGCAGATTTAATAAAGTAAACATGCTATCGCACATACATACTTATTGAATTAAATTATCTCTCGCATATTCCTATGTCGATTCAACCGATTAATTCAACTTAATAAACATGTAAAAGATTATGTGAAGTAACAATGTAGCCATACCTTGAAACAATTTAATCACAACAATCTTGCAAGTTATGCAAGGCATAAGTATCGCCAAATACAATGCTAATTTAATTTTCAGTTACCTTACAAGAATTAAACATGCACTGATTAAGTAATGAGTCCATTAATTGCAATTTCAATCTGTTTAAACAATTAATTCTTTAGTTATCTAAACAATTATAATGCCAGATAACCTAAGCATGAATTTACTTAATCAAGCATTTCACTGAGGCCTATAACAACATAAACACTATTTTAATAATTCTAGTAGAAAAAATATAATCAACCTAACACGAATTAAATTCAAGCTAAATTGATTAAAATAACCATTTCAACAACAATATTTTTCATAGATATGTTCATCATAAAAACAACAGAAATTAAAAAGAAAGGGAACAGGAAGCAAATCCAGTGTTTGTCTACGGCTCGACTGTTGCTCCGTTCTTAGTCTCCGTTGTCTTTGCCGAGAAAGGCTTCTATGAATCCTTTGTTTCTGCCCAAGATGGCTGAAGAACACCTCTTTCTCAAGAGAGGAAATTGGCACAAGAGTAAGGGAAAATGGGATGAAAAAATGGAGAGGAAACTTGAGAGAAGTGAAGAGAGGATGAGAGAATGTTGTGGAATGAGGGATGTTGAGGGATGCTTTGAAATGGGCAGCATAGGGTGGCTTTTATAGCTGAAGTGGGCTGCTAAAAATAGCAAATTCAGCAGCCAAGAGAGCCCTCCCATGGCCGGCCACACACATGGCAAGGTTGAAGCTTTCAACCTTGCTAAAAATAGGCCGGGGCAAATCTACAAAGCCTAAAATAAAGGTGGGGTTTGAAAGCAATTTGGAGGTTTTTCAAGGGCCTTTTTGCAAGCATATTTTATCAGCTAATTTTCTGATTTGGGTCAGCCAGTGGACGGTTCTAGTCAGCCCAATTAGTGGCTGGTTCGGCTCACTTCATTCGGTTCAACCAGTGCGTTTCACTAGGCCCTTTCTTCATAATTTATTAAAATTAATTCATTTAACCTAAATTAAATAGGAAATAAATTAAAATTAAATTAATTATGAATTAATACACATTTTTGGACCGTCTTGGGCTGGAAATTAATTGGCCTCGATACTTCAAATTGCTCTTGGTTTTGTTCTTCTCGGAGTGTTCACCGGGCCCTTTTTCTCCAATTGTGTAATTCTATCAAAAATAACCAAATTTAATCAAAATTAACTATAAAATTAATTAAAATTCACAATGTTCATATTTTTGACATAAGTTAATTATTTTATAATATTTAATTATTTTTTTGACAAGAATTTAACCGAATTTGCATGAATTTAAGTAGAATTGGGTATGAAAAAGTATATAAATTTTTGTGTTTCCAGGGACATGGGCGTGTGAGGCATAACCTAGGAATTTTACTAAAATTTTCTATAGTTTAAAGTTTTGTCCCGGATTGCTTTTAATGTATGTTTTAGTCTTTTTAGGTCCATAATAAAGACACTACATGTTGTTCGATCGGTTACGGGTACGGGTAAGGGGTTTTACAAAAACAACCATTCCCATGTTCATTCCAGGGCAAATTCTTCAACTAGCACCAAACGGCAACAACTCGATATGTTGCCCCTTCAAATAGATTGAAACGATTCCAATAATTCGATTAGAAAATCAACCTTTTCTTCCCTAATAGATTGAAACGATTGAACCCTTTTCATTCTGAAAAGCTCAGCAACACATATCAGTACATCTCTTTCCAGTAATGTCCGTTGGGTATGAAAGCAACGTCTTGGAAATTGTAAGTAAGCCTTTTAGGGCCAGTTAATGGAGATCGACTGCAACATTCAGGATCGTGAGTTTTCAACACCTCTTTTGTAGCTTCAGCTAAGGACACTACGAGGGTAGGCGTAGAACCGAGTTGAAGAAGCATGATGAGGCTGTGTTTCTTGAAGAGTTTCCAGGTTGAACGATGGGGCGATAGGCTAAGTTAATGTAAGTTACCCAGAATAGGAAGCTTAAGGGCCTAGAGAAAGTTTACATTTTTTCGTGGTTAACTTGTTTATGAATATCAGCAACGAAGAGAGCAATAAGAGGGCTAATTAGCAGAATTATTATGGAGAGTGGGAAATAAGACTACTTGATTTTCTTTATTTCATTTATGGACATAGCTTCAAAGATGTTAACCATTTATAGGAAATCAGCAACCTGTTACTAGATTTTTCAACGTGGAAGTTATTAGATAGGGCACTAATTCACTAAATCATAAAACAAACTGAGGTAGAACAAATTGAGAGAGATCAATTTATTGAGAATATATTGCTTAGTATTTCTATCTACTGAATTAATACATTGATGATGTTTATATATGAGTTTATTAGTAACTGCTCCTTAACCAACTTTATACCAAACTAATTAACTAAATGGTAACAGACTGGTAGGCTCAATCTTAATACTCTATCATTCACCCAGATTCTCAATAGGTAAGACTCGAAGTAAATTGCGAAATTGAGCAAAATTAGAAACAGACAATGGTTTAGTGAGAATATTTGTAACCTGGTCATAGGCTGGTACTTCATCGACAATAAGTGAGCTACCAGCCACCTTCTCACAAACAAAAAATAAGTCAAGTTCGACATGTTTGAATTTGGAGAGTAAGACAGGATTAGCTGCAATAGCAACAACGATGGAATTGTCAAACCAAACAGTAGGAGGATCAGCAGAACTAATATATAATTCTGTGAGCAGAGAACTTAACCAAGCAATATCATTGGTAGTTGCAGCTAAGCTCTGATATTCAGCCTCAGCCATGGATTGAGAAACAACTTGTTGTTTCTTAGAGCACCATGAGACAGGGGTATAACCAAACTAGATGCAATAGTTTGTCGTAGAACAACGATCATCAAAATCGAGACCCTAGTTGGCATCAGTATAACCAACTAAAAATAGTCTGCCGGATAGATGAAAGACCAGCCCATGAGTAATAGTGCCATGTAAATACCTCAAGATACACTTTAATGTTACCAAATGAACTGTAGTAGGAGCATACATGAATTAACAAACACGATTCACCACATACGCAATATCTCGCCGAGATAAGACCACATATTGAAGAGCACCAACAAGACTTTTGTATTCAGTAGAATCAGCAAGCCGATCACCCTCATCTTTAGACAAAGTAGATAAGCTAACCATCAATGTATGAACACTCTTTGCATTCGCCAGAGAACACTTGTCAAGTAACCCGAATGTACTTGCGTTGGCATAAGTGGAGACTTCCCTAGATAACCGACTGACTTCAATACTCAAAAAATAATTGAGGTCGCCCATATCCTTTAGAGAGAATTCATTATGGAGCTGCTGAATAAAATAGTTTATTTCATTAGTTGAACTTCCAGTAACAATAATATCATCCACATAGACCAAAACATAGATGATGGACATGATGGTAATTTTAACAAACAAGGAAGCATCGGATTTTGATAAGATAAAACCAGTAGAAATAAGGAATTGTTTCAATTTGTCAAACCAGGCACGAGGAGCTTGTCGTAATCCATACAATGCCTTTTTCAGACGACATACCAAAGGCTTACCATTTTGTCCATATTGAACATAACCTGAAGGTGCTGCATAAATATTTCATTAGTAAGATCTCCTTTTAAAAAGGAATTGTTGACATCAACTTGATGGAGTTGCCACCCATTTGACACAACAACAGATAATATGGTCCAAATAGTAGCAGGTTTGACCACCGAGCTAAAGGTTTCCTTGAAGTCACATCCAGGTACCTGTGAACAGCCTTTTGCTACCAACTGTGCCTTTCGTCGATCAACTGACCCATCAGGATTCTTCTTGGCCTTGAAAAGTAATTTACGCCCAATTAGTTTCCGACTAGGAGGTAGAGGAACAAGTTCCCAGGTAGAGTTGGCCAGTAAAGCATCAAATTCAGCTTGAACTGCCAATTTTCACTCCTTATGAGCAAGAGCTTCCTCAACGGATCGTGGTTGAAAATCTACAGGTTCTATTAACAAAGTCTTGGGTTTAAAAACTCCTGCCTTAGACCTATTAACCATAGCGTGAGTATTTCCCGGAGGAAGAGAAGTAATATTTGGAGACACACTGGTTTGATCGATTGGACTAACTTCTGCATATGGTATTGGAAGTCAAGGCTCCTCATGGTCAATACCTACTTCAGCTGACGATCCAACTGAGATGGGCTATATTGAACTGCACGTATCTGGTAACCTGACCAATACAGACTGCACGAAATTGCTACTTGGAGCAGGAGGTAGAGATACAACAAGGGATGAGATAGTGGTACTACTGGGTTCTATGGTGGATCCGATAATGGAGGGTCGGATGAGAGCAACATATGTGGGAATACTGGAAGACGACTGAATAGTGGATGGAGCAGGTGAAGAAAACAAGAATCGTCATTCATCAAACACAACATGGTGAGAAACATAACCTTACCATCTGGTGTGAGACAATAATAGCCCTTATGTTGAGATTTATACCTAAAAAACATACACAAATGTGAACAAAAATCCAACTTATGTTGCATAAAAGGATGCAAGTACCAAAAGCAACAACAACCAAACACCCTTAAGTGTTCATACGTAGGTTCACGACCATGAAGAATCTGATATGGAGACTGACATTTCAAGACAGGAGTGGTGGGTAGATGATTGATAAGGTGAATAGCACTGCAGAATGCATAGCCCCAGTAATCCATAGGTAAATTGGCCTAAGCAAAAAGTGTAAGATCGTTTCCACAATGTGCCCGTGTTTTTGCTCAGCAACCCCATTTTATTCTAAAATATGAGGGCAGGAAAGATGATGAAGAATTCCATGACTAGTCAGAACCGATGTAAAAGCTCGAAACTCACTGCCCCAATCAATTTGAAATTTATTAATATTCTTCCCAAACTGAGTGACGACCATCTTATGAAACTGAAGAAAACACTCAACTGTTTGAGATTTTTGTTTAATCAGATAAACCCAAGTAAACCAACTACACATATCTACAAATGAAACATAATACAGATTACCCCTACAGGTAACAGGAGCCGATCCCCACAGATCAGAAACAACCAATTCAAATAATTCTATATATTCAGTGGTAGAATGTGAAAAGGGAAATTTATGTGATTTCCCTTTCTGACAGGCAATACAAACATTATCAAGACATTTTTTATTGGAAACAATTCGACACTTATCAAGAACAAGTTTAACAACTGCAGTAGAAGAGTGACCAAGTCTCTTATGTCATAACGTAAAAACATCATCAATAGAAGAGCAATCTTGAATCTCTGTGTTGTGAATAGAAGGAACTGTATCAAATGGAACAGATGAATCGACCGAGAATTGATAGAGACCATCACGAACTTAGCTCTGGAGCAAAATCTCCTGTGTCTGGAGGTCCTTAATAACACAATAAAATGGATGAAATTCAAAAAATACATTATTGTCATTAGCAAACTGAGAGACAGACATAAGATTTTTCCAGATGCTTGGCACGGACAAGAAATTAGAGAGATGTAACAACTACTTCTTTGTAGGCAAAATAGAATTTCTAATAGAAGAAATTTTAATAGGGGCCCCATTCCTCATTAAAAGAGAAGAAGTACCTGAATATGGAGTGGACTTATTTAAACCAGAAGCATCCTGACAGACATGATGAGTAGTTCTGGAATTTAGATACTATGACAAAGTCCCTACGGGCATAGGAATACATGAATCAATATTATCAAAGTTGGAATCATACTGAGTGGCAAGCAAAAAATCTGAGGCACGAAAATCAGGAATTCGAGGTAACCCAACACACTGGGAGGAGTCAAAGTCAAACACACATGCTTGTTGTTTAGTCTGCCACGAAACTTCGGGACCATTATTTTGCATAGAGCCTTCAAGGTCAACATAATTAGTATTAGGCCCAAGGGAACTTAGTAATTTTTTGCTAACATTGGTCTACCCACTATTCTGTCCACTAGGACCATTCAGCCTAATATACTGGTCTGCATTCAGCCCAAGACACTGGCCACTATTCAGCCCAAGGCACTGGTCTGCATCACTCAGCCTGTGTACCATAGCAAATGGCCCATCACGACGCAGGCCCAAATCGCGCCCAAAATCATACCCCAAGTCATGCTGCACATCACGCCCTATGTGCGGTCTAGCATATGGACCATAGGCATCAGGTGTGCCACCAACAAACCCAAACCAAACATCATGTGGTCCACCAGCAAGCCCAACTCCGTGACCCACTTCATCAGGGTAAGGATAGGCAAAAAGGATTAACCCTAGCTAGCGGTAGATAAGAGCCACTATTTTGATAGTATGGCCATGCTCCCCACGAATTACTAGCAGACCTAGAACCACCGAAAAGACAAAATCGGCTAGAAAAATCACCACTACGTAGCCCTTGACCATCATGCACAGAGAACAACCTCACCGTGGTTGAAGTGTTTGGGCCATTGTAGTCCCAGTTGAAACAATAGAAACGGCATTGCCCCAGATGACTGAATCGGCCACAGATCTAACACTATGTCCGAGGATAAAAACCACCCCCACGTGAACCAGCAGTGGAACACCCACCACGTACGTCACACAGATTAGATTCGGCCACTGCTGGAACGAAGGAGCTTTAACCAAGTAGGCATACATCGAGACATCACCACGTGCCGCTTGCATCTACCGATTTTCAAATTCTCTTAGAACATCAACAAGCTTTTGGAAAAGAAGGGTCTTTGACGAGAACGAAGCTAATGTCAACACCGCATCAAAATTCGACGAGAAATCAGTGAGGATAACCTCCACCTTTTTGACCTCTGAAACAACAAATCCAGAAGTTGCAAGTAACGTACATATATTTTGTATTTTGGCTATACATTCTTTTATGGTTAAATCACCCTTCTTGATAGAGTGCAGATTATGTTTTATTCTAGATATCTTAGCACCAGTGGAAGCAGCGAAAAGCCGATTTGCTGTGCTCCAAATTTCACATGCAGATTTAGCAATTGTAAAACATGATAACAAAGAAGTGATAATTATGGAAATGAGCCAAGAGTCCAGTAACTTATCTTGTTGAGTGAACACAGATGCATCCGGATTTGAAGTAAGAACACTATTCGGAGATGCCACAAATCTAGACAGAGTAGGTAATGTGCCCTCCAAAAAGCCTAGCAAGCCATATCATTCTGTTATTAAATGAATATGTTGTTGCCATTGGAAAAAATTGCTTTCATCTAATCTTACTGTGTCATGCTGAGAAAACGACAATATCAAGCGGGAACTGGAAAATGAGAGATTAGTAGGATCAGCCGAAGAAGAATCTGTGGAATTTGCCATGAATCGGTAGCGGAAGCAGGTACTAGGAACTAAGCAACTGATACCATGTTAGATAGGGTACCAATTCACTGAATCATAGAAAAAAAATGAGGTAGAACAAATTGAGAGAGATCAATTTACTGAGAATATATTGCTTACTATTTCTATTGCTGAACTAATACATTGATAATGTTTATATATGTGTATATTAGTAACTGCTCCTTAACCAACTTCATACTAGACTAATTAACCGAATGATAACAGACTAACAAAATCAATCTTAATACTCTATTAGAAGTTAATTTTAAATGAGCTTCTTCAGCCACCCAACAGGATTACGTTGACAACTAATCCATTTTTGTAATTCATATATTCACGGTGAATAGACTTATGGATAAGTGCTGTTAAGCTGTAATTTAATTCAAAGTAATTAGGCTTGAAATCCACCGTATGATGCTTCTTTTAACTTTTTTATATATATTTATACTAAAATTAAATTTAAATAGAATATTTTATTATTTAATTTAAATACGGACTAAGCAAGACAAGTTTAAAATAAAAAAATGTTCAAAACTCGATTATATAGATAATACAGATAATTAAATCTTTTAATATGTAATGTTAGAGTGCATTAAATGTAAAACTATTAGACTTGGAGATAAGACATTGATTTTTCACAAATAGCATGCCTGGGGGTTTGGAAGTTCAGATCACAAATCAATGTGAAACTTGGCCATAAAATTCTTGTGCAGTCAGTCATTCAGTCTAGGTGGCGAGACACAAAATTAAGTTAACTTTAACAAGACCTGCTTCAGTTGGAAGTTTACAAAGATCTTTAATTAGCAGTTTGTGTCACCAGAAATTCAAAATTGCCTAAACTTTCATTTGTCAAATTTTATTTTTTTTTTTGTGAATCAAAAAATATTAGAGTAAAATTAGTTTGAGTTACTTTCAAGCTTCTTTGGAGGCGTATCAAAAACTAGAGTACCATCATAGACATTCATTTTAGTTAGACTATTAGTCTCTTTGTTATGATCTCTAGAGAAGTGTTGAATTGAACATTAGACCAAATGATCCAACAATATATTGATTGTATTAACCAAAACAGAATTCATCACCTTTGTAGCACTCTCTTAAACAGCTTGAACTGCCTTTTGACTGTATGATAAGATAAACACTCTATCAAAACCTCTATCAATAGCAATCGCCAATCCTTCCAAAAATGGCCAACAATTCAGCATCAAGAATTGAACAAATGCCCACAAACCGTTTGTACCGACGAATCCATCTATCATGTCTGTATCGAAGAATGCCCCCAATCGTAGCTAGATGGAATCCTCTTTTACTGTCCCATCAGTGTCTAATTGAATCTAATTTCCAAATAGGGGTGGAGCTGAAATTGGAACTTTCCAGGTGGAAACATTAACCTTAAGTGAAGAGGTGTATTATTTAGCTTAACTATAAAAAACTTTAATCACATCCTCAATACTTCGCGTAATACCTTGGAAGATGCATAAATTCTGATTTTTCTATATATGCCAAGCTACCATTCCAAATAAGCACTACCATTCTACCACATCCAATTGCAAATTAAGATTATTATGAATATTATTTGTTATCTACTCATACAAATTACTTTAGAAAAAAGAATTAAGTTTGGCTGTTGGTTCAACCTCTGACCAAATATCCATAGTTGCAGGACAATCACAAATGGCGTGTAGGATGTCTTCATATTCATTCCCGCATAGACCGCGAGAACTATCTAGCCCGATTCCTTTTTTCATATGCTTTGAATTAGTAAGAATGCGTTGTTTGAGAATAAGTTAGATAAAATAGCTAACCCTCTGAGGGCCTTAAAACTTCCAAGGGAGATGCCAAATGACATTCTTAGAATTCCATGACCATTACCTAATTCTCTAATATGCACTCTTGATTGAAAAGAAACCATTTGAGGACCCAACCCAAATGATCTTATTCGGCCTAGCTTCTAGCTGAGGTGGAGAAATACCCATAATGCACCTAACTACAACTTTTGCCACCCATAAATGAAATAAATCAAAATTCCAAAAACCATCCAATGTGACCAATTCACTAAGTAAATTTTCCTTCTAAATATTCGATTGGGGAGTGGATATGATTTACCAAAGGACCATAATTCAGAATCCATGGATCACGCGAACAATTTATCAACTTACCATTATCGAAAAACCAAAGAAAATTCTCTCTGACAAGTGGCCAGACCTTAGAAAGGTTTCTTCAAAGAAAAGAACATCGCCCTTGTGCTAAGGACTCAAGTAATCCATTAAGGACTCTATATTTCACCTTGAGAACCCAAATCCAGAAAGCATTTGAATTTGAAACAATATTAAATCCAAGATTCATCAAGAATGATGTATTTTGATCTTCTAAACACCTAAAACTAAGGCCTCCATTATATCTTGGCTAATAGACAAACTCCCAACTAACAAGTGTCATCTTCCTTTCCTTCTTGATGACCCTCACATGAACTGTCTAACCATTTGCTCAATCTACTTTTCCAAAAATGATAAGGTCGTCTGTAAAAAACAAATGGGAGATAGTTGGGCCTAAACGACTGAGGCAATAGGCTGCCACCGACCACTTTGAATTGCCGAGTGAATGTTGTGACCAAGCCACTTCATACATATAACAAATAAATACGGAGATAATGGACACCCCTGATAGATACCACTGGCTAGTCAGAACTTTGGGGATGGTATACCATTCTAAAGTATTTGCATAGTAGAATTAGAAATAGTAGACATAATAAGATTTATCAAGAATTCAGGAATACCTGCAGCATTAAGAGAAACCTCAATAAAATCCCATTGAACTTGATCATAGGCCTTCTCCAAGTCAATCTTTACTGCCATCCATTTTCTATTCTTTTGCCTACTTCTCATAGGGTAAATGGCTTCTTATACCATAATGATGTTATCTGTAACACCCCCTAACCCGTCTCCATCGTTAGATTAGGGTTACAGAGCATTACCACGCATATCTTAACAAATACTAACATCTAACTATTTAAATATCAAATTAAATAACATATTATCAATTCCAAATGTCATTCATAGTATAAATATAATTATTGACCTTAAATCGGGCTTACAGTGCCTTAAAGATAATTCAGGAACAATCAGGGACTAGTTTGAAACAAAATAGAATGTTGTAAAAAAATCTAAAAATTTTGAAAATAGAGGTCACATGGTCGTGTGACATAGCCTAGGCCATATGGGTCAAGGACATGGCCGTGTAACTCACTGTGGCCGTGTAATCAGGGTTACACGACGTGTCACCAAGCCCTGTAACTTAATGATGTCGTGTGGAAAATTCTGTATACAAAATCAAGGTGAAACACGACTGTGTGATGTGCCCGTGTGTGACATATAGTTGTGTGGCAGTCCGTGTGCCAGACCATGCGAACCTAAAAAAACCTTCAAAATGAAGCTATTTCAAACCTTATTCTTGCACACCAAGACACACATTTTCAACCCATTTCCACATGCATATAAACACTTGTAAAAACACATAAAACATGCCAAATTCAATCATCCTAAGCCTAACCAATATGCCTTCATTTGGCACCACAACTCATATACCAAAACAATCAAAACTAATCCTATACTTTCATGTCAGAAGCCTATACCAAATGGTTTGCACTTAAGCTCAAAAACCATACATTAAATCATGTCAAAACTTACCATTATTCTTCTTATTCAACCACATTCATTTGTACCATAATTCAAACACCTTTGTGAAGTTTATATCAAGTGATAAATGAGCACAACTGGACCATATACACACCAAGTTCTAAAACAGGATCACATACAAGCTATTACAAAACATAAACATTATTTCATCAATCTAACCAATGCCGTATATAATACACAATCAAAGCATATACAAATTTCACCTATTACATGACAAGTTTCACACCATATTTGAATTTTCATGCCAAAGCATGAACTAGCACATCATCTCATTTCAAGTCAGACTTGTACAGCACGCGATATAACCTATTGGCATGCTAATTGTATCCTATCCTATGTTCATCCGAGCTCAATACAGGTAATCATATAACATTTTACAATTTAGTTTATTCTCGAATTGTACCAATTTATTATAATTCAATTACATGTATATTATTAACATACCACAACTCATAAATCAATATAATAATATAAATCATATCTAATTAAACCGCATGAACTTACTAGGGCTAAACTGCGAAAATAGAAAAATTTAGGGGCTAATAAACAATTTTCTCTTTTTCAAGATTTTCTACCAGTTCTTGATCTATACAATAATTTTTATTTCCAACTATCAGTCCCAAATAAATTATAAAAGTCCATTTAATACATATGATTTCTTAATTGACATTTTTCATAATTTCCCTAAAATTTTGCACTTTGTTCAATTTAGTCCCTAATCTAGAAACTTTAACATTTATCACAATTAAATCAAATTCAAGATATTCAAATTCTCTCTCATACTGAAATTTCTCAAGAATTTTATGCTAAATTTTCTATTTTATCAATTTAATCCTTAAAATTTAAAATAAACTAAAATCACTTTATAAGATAGCCCTAATCAGCAACCAATACATCAAATTCATCATTTAACATCAAGAATAACAAAGATTTATCAATGGAAAAATCCAAAATCTTTAACAGTTTCGAAAATAGAGATACGAGTTAGCTAGACCTAGTTGCAACGATCTCAAAAATATAAAAATTATTAAAAACTAGATTAAAAAACATTACCATGCAAGAAAAATGGCTTGGTCGAAATTGAGAATCTCTCAACCATGGCTGTTTGTGTTCAAAATTAAAAGAAGAAGAAAATGCCGCCATTTTTTTTATGTTTTCTTTCTTTTAATTTTACTTATTTTATTTTCTTTATTATTTTAACTTATAAATTAACATATATAATCAATAAATATATACCTTAACCGTCCACTATTATTGGAAACATGGTATAATTACTTCATGAGTCATTTGTACATCTACTAATTAAACTATTTATACAATAAAATTCACTAGTGATTAAATTTTACGATTTTTACAATTTAGTCTTTTTTAATTAATTAACTATCTAAATACTAAAATTTCCAAACCAAACTTTCACATATCAAAATAATAACTCAGTAAATATTTAATAAAAATATTTATTGGCCCAGTTTTCAGAAATAAGGTCCTAATACCTCATTTTCTTAAACCGCTTGACTTTCATGGTAACCATCTATACTTCACCATTTATTCAATTACTTAAAATTTATCTAATCAAAATTCAATATAAAACTATAATAGACTTGTATTAATAAAATAATTATTAATACAAATTTACTCATCGATTTGTGGTCTCGAAAGCACTGTTTCTGACACCACTAGAAAACATTTTGTTATATTTTTAGTAATGTTACACCCTGCTATGAACCCTGCTTATTTCAGAGCAATGATCTTTGGAAAAATAGTCTCAAAGCGATTGACAACAATCTTCATCACCAACTTATTTAAGACAGAGCATAAACTAATTAGCCTGAACTAGGCAAAAATTTCAGGGGCATTTACCTTGAGTAAAAGAACTATCAAAGTATTATTTAAACTTGAGTCAATAATTTCCCCATCGAAAATATTTTTAACCCATCCACAAACAGAACTGCCAATGTGTTCCCATTGGATTTGGAAAAAAATGCATAGAAACCATCACTTTCGGGGCCCTTCACTAGGGCCATATCAAATAGAGCAACCTTAATCTCCTCATCTGTAACTACTTTACCTAAGGAATAAACATCCTTTCAAGAAAGTTTTGGAAAAGAGCTAGAACGTATTCTCATCATAGGTTTCGGTTGCTCACCATATAGCCGCTGGAAAAAAAATTGATCTCTTCATTCTAAAGGACATCATCATCATAAACCCATTCGCCTTGGTCATTCTTCAGATAAGAAATCTTATTTTGGTTTCTTCTCTGAAGGGTGCGTCTATGGAAGAACTTTGAGTTACGATCCCCCAAAGGAAGCCAATTGCACCTAGCTTTCTATTTCCACAAAAGTTCCTTGTGGTGGAGTATATTTTCCAGATCCTCTATAACCTTCATTTCAGCATTGATCAAATAATCTGAATCCGATCTGTCCAACTTCTTCTGAATACTGGGTAATCCCTACAACAAGATTTTTTTACGAGAACATATATGCTCATATATGTTCCTATTCCAATGCTTCAAGTTGTTCGATAACTACTTAATAGAGGCCCTCATATTACCGTTGAAACTCCAAGAGTCCTGAACAAATTTAGGGAAACCCGGATGCTTAAACCAGTAAGAAATCTGAAAGGCTTACCTTTGTTCAAATTTGTATCATGCCTTAGAGAAAGGATAAGAGGCCGATGATATGACTTAAGCATAGGGAGATGGGTTACAAAATAACTCGGTAATTTTGAAATCCACGCATCATTGCAAATGGCTTTGTTAAGCCTCACAATGATCCTTACTCTCTACTAAGTAAAGGCTAGACCTTTGAATCCTAAATCATGAAGCTTAGTGAAATCAACAAAATTACCAAAAGTGGAACATATTTTCCCTTCTCTCTCTCTTCCCCTCTTCTCGCTGGGAGAGAGAACATCATTAAAATCTCCTATTGCCATCTAAGGATCATCTGTATTAATCACCGCCGAATCCAAACCCTTCTAAAGAAGCTTCATCTTTTGCTTATTTGGACTACCATAAACAAAAGAGATTAATATCAGCCTTACGAAGGAATTATATAAAATTTGAATTAGAACAAATTGAGGGTGACTGCAAACCACTTCATGTTGGAAAAACGGGCTTGGAAAATGCAATGGAAAATAAATTTAGGGAAAGACCAGAGTTTTAATTTTTTTTTCCAAAATAAGACCTTGGTTGAGATATCTAAAGTAATAAACACTTAATCAAAATTGTACCTTTTTTTTATTCGTCTAGGATGAGCATTTCGACCGAGTAGTCTTCTTCGCTATCCTCAAGCTTACATCTAACAAGTGTGGTCTCGCTTCAAAACAAAAAAAATTTCACCAAAATTACCAATGGGGTAATTTTTTAATTTTTCTACACTTTTGGGCCACGTTGTAAATTAGAAAAATTACCGGTGATGCAGGTATGACACCCTTACGGCACCCTCGAACCAATTCAGCTGCCACCGATTCGGTTCGGGTCAATGACGACTTGACTGGTTCGGTCTAGCAATCAGTTGGACCATCATCTCGGTTTCACATATCCGGCCCAATTCAACCAATTTTTGGATCTTGGTCTTGGTTTTGGGCTCCCTGACCCAATTTATGACCTCAGCTCCAATTTTCAAGTTCAATTACCTATTGAGTCAATTGTTTGACTTGTAAATTAACTTCAAAAATTATCATATTAATTTTAATTGATTTGATTAATTTAATTTTACTTGATCAAAAGTAATTTTTCCAAAAATCACTTAGATTTTTCAAGAAAATTCTTTAC
Source organism: Gossypium hirsutum (assembly GCF_007990345.1). Lineage (NCBI taxonomy): Eukaryota > Viridiplantae > Streptophyta > Magnoliopsida > Malvales > Malvaceae > Gossypium > Gossypium hirsutum. Next base: position 95,919,061 of record NC_053426.1, on the reverse strand, counting down.
TCAAATTCTCTAGTTAAAAAATTCTCTTGACCACCTAATTTAATTCCACATTGAATAAATCAACTCAATTAAATTATTCCCAAAGTCGTAGAATTTTCTTCTGATTCAAATGCAGTCTGATCAAGTTTTTGTTGAGCTAGCAGAAGGACCAAACGGACATATACAATTAGGCTTTAGTGATTATTGCAATTATGTCTAGAAGTATCGTTCTGATAATTCATAATTACTTAATCATAAGGTTAGCCCACAAGAAGTACCATGATTGGAAAGCCCACAAGAAGTACCATGATTGAAAACTCCTTATTATATTCTCTTTACAAAAGCAATTCATCCAACTATTTTATCTAATGACCAATGACCTCATCTGATATCCGTTCACTCAATACAACCCTATTTTATCTTATTGTCACCACTGTGTCTTCTTAATGATTAATATGATCACTGCCAATAAATGACTATGATAAATTGTTCATTTGAGAACAAGCAACCTATTGCCACGTTCTATATTTATCAATCCACACAATGCTAATAAGAGGATATCATTAACTCTTTAATTGAGCTATGAATTCCGCTATTGCTAATAAAGCCATGCCATAAATAATTCATGTACCCGACATACCGACTATGGACTCGATCATCTTTAGAGCATAAGCCTCCACTTATATCAAAGCACATGAGTTGCATACGCATGGTTAGTGACCAACTCGGGATTTAGGTAAATCACACCATGAACGTCACAAGTAAATTAATTCACAAACGGATTCAGCATTAATTCATCTTGGGTCCAGTCCAATGTATTATTCTACATTCACATCTATGTCTCTACTTATGGAGTCAAGTGCTCCAATAGCCAAGACTAGCCATCTCCCCAATTGGAATTGTAGATGACATAATATTCATTTCCAGTATTTGAATGCTCACTTTGATTCTTTTACAGGATTACGGACTCATTTAGACTATCTACTGAAGTAATTTGTCTTTTTAGCAATGGAAGCATTCTTTAAAATGCCACTTATCTTTAATTTATACTTTAAACAATCAATGAGCTAATATCTTTTTTCCACAATTTCGGTATGCATGCAAAATATAAAAGATAGAAAATACAAAAGATATAATAGTGAAATGTGAAATTAACTTTAATTATTTATTCATCATTCAAATAAATATAAAACAATTGCATGTTTACTACAATGTGGGCACATTTCCCAACAATCTCCCACTTGCCCTAGTGAAGTAAATGTGTCATGTTTTGCAATCCCATATCCTTGACGTCTTTGTTAAAACTCCTAGTTACAAGATTTTGAGTAAACGAATTCGCAAGGTTACTTTTAGAAGCTACTTTTATCACATCTACAATTCTTTCAGCTACTGCATCTTGTACCAAATGATACTTTTGATCAATGTGTTTCGTTCTCTTGTGACTTCTCATTTCCTTAGTATTAGCTATTGAAGCATTTTATCACAATACAGTGTTATAGCTTTTTCCATACCAGGAATAACTTCAAGTTTAGTTAAGAACTTTCAAATCCATATTGCTTCTTTTGTTGCCTCAGAAGTAGCTACATACTCATCCTAGAACGAATACATTTCTCAACATCGATTTTCTCGAATCTTTACATGTTTGGAATTCTGAGTCTTTATATCCAACAGAAGTAAGGTCCTCCTAGAATACACAAGCATATAATCCCTCGTTCTTTTAAGATACCATAATATATGCTTTATAGCTTGCCAATGCATGAGACTTGGATTCGCTTGATATCGATTAACCATTCCTACTGCGAAACAGATATTTGGACGTATGCAAAACATCTCATACATAAGGCTTCCAATTGCCAAAGCATATGGAACCTTACTCATATGCTCTCTTTCTTCTGTTGTCTTAGGACAGTCATCTAAAAAAATGAAAACCTGATGCAATCAGCTGAACGCCTGGTTTTGCATCAATCATTGCAAAATGTTCTAGTACCTTATCGATGTATGGAGCTTGAAATAGTGCTATCGTTTTATTCTTTTGATCTCTAATGATTCGAATTCCAAGAATATAACTAGCTTCACCAAAATATTTCATGCTAAACTGTTGAGCTAACCATAATTTAACCGATGACAATTCTCCTACATCATTTTTGATAAGTAGAATATAATGGACATACAACATGAGGAAGATCACTTTTTTGTCTTTTATACACTTATAAACACAAGGTTCATCAGCGTTTTGCTCAAATCCAAAAGTCTTGATCATTTGATCAAATCTTTTATTCCATGAGCGAGACGCCTACTTAAGTCCATAAATGGATCTTAGCAGTTTGCAAACTTTCTACTCATTTCATTTGACAACATAGCCAGTGGGTTGAGGCATATAAATGGTCTCATCAAGATAGCCATTCAAGAATGTTGTTTTGACATCCATTTTCTAGATCTCGTAATTAAGGGCAGTGACAATAGATAAGAGTATGCGGATAGACTTGAGCATGACTACCGGAGAAAAGGTCTCATAGTAATCAATGACTTCATTCTGTGTGTAGCCTTTCCTTACTAGTCTATCTTTGTGTGTTTCCATATTCTTTTTCGCATTTCTCTTCTTCTTGTAGATCTACTTACACCCTATGGGTTTAATCCCAATCGGTAGTACAAGTTCCCACATCGTATTTGATTTCATAGAATTCATCTTGACATCCATGGATTGTTTTCAGAGCTTAGAATTAACGTCCTGCATAGTCTCCTTATAAGTGAGTGGATCATCATCCTCATGATTGACTTCCATATTATAAATAGTACTACCATAAATGACGAAGTCTAATTTCTTAAAAACTTTCCCACTACAACGAATTCACTTATGTTGTTGATCGTTTGCAGGTCTTTCTACAACTTTCTCGAGAATTGAACTTGGTGATTATTCTACCACTCTCGAAAGTTTTTCGAGTACCACTTTACTTTGAGGCTTAAAGTTATCCATGTAGCTTTCCTCGAGGAAAGTAGCATGAGTAGAAACTTAAATTGTATTATCTTTCAGATTGTAAGTAGAAACTTGAATCGTATTATCTTTCAAATTGTAGAATAATCATTTTTTTGTTTCCTTTGGATATCCTACAAACATACATAATTCTGTCTGTGCATCCAACTTCTTTGGCTCTTTATCCAGAATGTGTGCTGGACAACCTCATATTCTAAATTGATTTAGAACAGGTTTCTTTCCATACCACAGTCCATAAGGTGTCTTACAATAAAACTTGGTTGGCACATTATTCAGAATATAACAAGCCATTTGTATCGCGTATCCCCAAAAGGAAGTAGGAAGTTTTGAATAGCTTAACATTGAATGAACTATGTCAAGTAAGGTTTTATTCCTTCTCTCAACTATGACATTCTATTGTGGAGTGTATGGCGTAGTCAATTGGGATAAAATCTCATTCTCTATAAGGTACCTTAAGAACTCATTGGACAAATATTCCCCACCTCGATCAAACCGAAGATTCTTTATGGATAAACCTAATTGTTTTTCCACTTCCACACGAAACTCTCAAAATTTATCAAAGGTTACATTTTTGCGGTGTATTAAATACACATATTAATATCAAGAACAGCTGTCGGTAAAACTCACGTAAAAATCATAACTTCCTCTGGCACTAATGCTCATGGGACCACATATATCAATGTGTACAAGTTCTAAAGGTTGGTTGGCCCTTTTACCTTTCACATTAAAAGACCTCTTAGTCATTTTACCTTTTAACAAGATGCATATTGTGAAAGACTAACTTTCATACTTAAGGGACCATCTTTCATGAGTCTAATGTTTCTTCCTTGGTTAATATGACCAAGTCTTAAGTTCCATAGGTACCCCTTATTAGAATGAGAAGTTTTAAGCTTTTTATTCACTATTTCAGTTTGAAGCATCGAGTAGCTATTTGTTTTGATAAAGTAGAGATTGTTTTCCATCCATCCATTACAGATTAAAGAACAATTTTTGTTAATAGAAATCCCTTTATTGAATGTTACGTTATAACCTTCATAAAATAAGCATGCTACATAAATTAAATTGCTCTTAAAATGAGGTACATAAAACACGTTCTTTAAAATAATCTTCCTAAAAATATCAGAGTGTATCTCCCACTGCTTCGGGTGAAACATAACTCCCATTTTCGATTCATAACAATAGACTCCTGTCATGCAGACTTCTCGTTTCACTAAACCCTTGTAAAGAAACACACACATGGTTAGTGGCTCCAAAATCAATAACCCAGTTGTTAAGCAAGCTTCAACCATAAAGAGTTTCATACATTTCCCCTTTTTTGGCTAAGTAATCCAAGTACTCCTTACAGTTTGATTTGAAATGCTCTTTTCTGTTGTAGAAGAAACATTCGATATTTTTAAGATATTTTGACTTCCTAGCCTTCTTCTTATCCATATGAGATAGAACTAAAGATTTAATTGATTTTTTCTTTCCCTTAGCTTTCTGTTTCCCCTTAAAGGACTAGGGGACCATAGCTAAGTTTGCCTCAGGTTTCTCCTGAATCAACTTACCACCATTGATGGTCACTAAACTAACTATAAATATGACAAAGATAAGCACACCTATCGAACAATAGTATAGCTATGGCGAGTAGGGAATATCGTATCCACAAGGATTAAAAGTACTATTAATTACCGTTTTTCTATTATTTAGCCAACAAATTGGAGTGATTATTTTTAATCTAAATTTACTAATCTAATTTAACTAAGAATGCAACAGAGAATGAAATAGGAAAATAATCGAAGATAACCAATAAGAAAGACAATACCTGTAACACCCCTTACCCGTACCCGAGGCCGGGATAAGGTACGAGGTGTTACCGGACAAACATACAAACATTAAACTAAAATACGGGCCATAAAATTTCATTCATATTTCAAAACGTTCATTCACTTATACATAGTCTCTTATTTGAGTCTACGAAGCCCAAAACATACTTTAGAAAGGGTTCGGGACTAAACTGAAAACTTACGAAAATCTTGGAAATTTCATGCTTTAAGGCTCGGTCGTGTTTATGCCTGTGTGGAATATACCTAGGCTATTTTCCAAGCTTTGGTCAACCTTAATCTCTTACACACTTATACAAAATCAAAAGCATATAACATGGTATTCATTTAATGATTAAATATTCTCAATTAAACCACAAACATAGCATTTGTATGTCATCATACATGTGTCTCTCATACTCATTTTACCTTGTTTATTATAGTACCACTTATACATTTATACCAAGATTATCATCTTACCAAATATCTTCAGCTTAATCATCAAGCATTCATATTTAAAACTAGATCATATCTTTATAAAATACCACAATTCAGATGCACAAAAAACATGTTTGCCTGAAACATTTCAATTTAACTCCATACCCAACAAGCATTACATTGAGACTAGTTATATATATATACATGTCATGATACACATCATTCTCTTTCTGTTTTCTTATAAACACATATCATTTATTTCATTATATCAATATTTCATATACCATAGTTTCCATGTATTCCACATATATTTATTTTCCTCCTCCTCCTCTCCATTCCACATCCTTAATGTCTATAGCATTCTTGTAAGTACGATTTCAAAATTTACTAATAAATGCTCACATCAAACTGTCCACACGAGTCATAGTCACTTACTTGTTTATAATTCGAGCTACAGAGCTCCAAATTAAGATCCGTAAATTTCCCCTGAAACTAGACTTACATATATTTCCAGCATAAAATTTTCATAATTTTTGGTTCAGCCAATTGGTACAGTTTATTCATTAAAATTTCCCCTATTTCACTTTCTGACAGTTCTGACCTCTCTTCACTAAAAATTAATTATCTCATAGTATAGAACTCGGATAATGTTCTTGTTGATTTATCTTGAAAATAGACTCATTAGGGATTTTAAAAATATAATTTTAAGCCTCTAATTATTTTTATCCAAATTTTTTTGATTTTCCAAATTCAGAACAGGGGATCACGTAATCATTCTGAACTAGTCTCACAAAAACATAAATATCTCAAAATATAGAACTCCTTTTCTTGCTCTGTTTATTTTATATGAAAATATACACATTAAGCTTTAATTTGATATCTTATTCAGTCTTTGATTCAATTTCTACTATTTTTGGTTATTTTTCAAAATCACGTCACTACTACTGTCCAAAATAGTTTTATTGCTAATTCACTCTTTCACACTTTCTTTGTATTAACCTCATTTTAACATACATATTACAAATCATTTTCACCACATTTCATACATCACAAGTATAGGCCCATGATCACAAGGTCACCATGAAATCATCCTCATGTATAACTTACTTGTTCATAACCTTACCAAATCCTGGTCACTTAATGAACACATCATTCACATAACCAAGTTCCTGCACTTATTCATCACAAAACTCACAAAGCAATACATAGAGAGTCTCCCGTTGAACACTTCAGATCAATCCTCGATACTTGGTGGTTTCAGCACATAGCTCCACCCATCATATAGTTCGGCTCTCTTGTACACATGGTGAACACTCAGTACCACCCATGTGACCGAGCTAATTTATCTCGTAGCTCTCTTGTCTACATGGTGTCCTTCACCTGGAACCACGCATGCGACCTAGCTACATATATCTCGTAGCTCTCTTGTCTACATGGTGTACACATAGTATCACCCATGTGACCTAGCTACATCATAATGTCTTGTAGCTCTCTTGTACACATGATGTGCACTCAGCACCATACATGTGACCTAGCTACATACTATCTGTATCATCCAATCTTTCCGAAGGTTCAACCAGGATTTCTCTCTCTTTTCCAACAATTTCACTAATCAAGTAATTATCCACAAACATATTTCTAATATTATTATAAAATATCATAATACAAGTAATATTGATGTGTTACTTACATATAAACTTACATCTCATTTAATATCAAGGCAATAACATTAAATTACACATTGCCTTATTAAAAATCGTATGAACTTACAATTTTCCATAATATCCATAATCATAGAAATCACATTTATGTATGATAATTCAATGCACTTCATGTACCATAGACATATTTTTAAATCAATTCATAAACTTGGCACCATAATCATTTAATTTAACATAATTCAATTAATTCACTAAATTTAACTTTCAAATATAAATTACAGTATTATTGCTGTATTATTATCATACCAACTTACATACTTTCAACACCTCGGAAATTATAATAAATATATCAATTTTACATTGAAACATGCATAAATTAATGCTTATTATACATATGAACTTACCTCGATACTAAAACGACCATTTTACCAACTTTCCCAATTTTCGATTTTTCTCTCATTCTAGGTTCAAATCTCGTTCTCCGAGATCTAAAACATCATATTTTACTTATTTAATTAATGTAATATTCAAAACAGTCCTTAACTTAAACTTTGGAAAAATTACAATTTTGCCCCTAAACTTTTGCATATTTACACTTTTGCCCCTAGGCTCAGGAATTAAACTTCATCCCTTATTCTTATGTTTTATGACATGCTGACCACTTTTCCCTTCTATGGAAACATCAAATTCTCGCTCTAACATATACTTATGACTATTAGGTATTTTTACAGATTAAGCCCTTTTACTCGTTTTCACTCAAAACCGAGTAACACAAGTTGTCTAATATAATTTAAAACCTCATATTCTATCATAAAACAGTAAAATAAACACATTTCACCTATGGGTATTTTTCCAAATATGAACCCTAGCTTAAATTATTGCTAGAATAAGCTTAATCAAATTATCGTGATTCCAAAAACGTAAAGCACTTGAAAAGTGGGGTTAGAACGGACTTACTATTGAGCTTGGAAAGCTTGAAAACCCTATACATGGCTTCCCCCATGCTAATTTCGGCCTCCATGAAAAAGATGAGTCAATTTTGGCTTTATTTTCCCTTTTTATTTCTTTTAATTACCAAATGACCAAAATGCCCTTCCTTACTAAACTTTCAAAAATTCCATCCATGTCCAATTTTTGTCCATCACTTAGAAATTGGTAAAATTTCTATTTAAGACCTCTTAATTAATATTTCAAAGCAATTTCATACTAGAAACTTCTAGAATGCAGGTTTTGCAACTTATTCAATTTAGTCCCTAACTTCAAATTGAGCACTTTATGCATAGAATTTCTTCACGAAATTTTCACACAATCATGCAATCATATCATAGACCTCAAAATAATTATTTCTATCTCAAATTTTGTGGTCCCGAAACCTCTGTTCCAACTAGACCCAATTTTGGGCTATTACAATACCTAGAAAAGAATCCACCTAGACTTCACCTATTATTCTGAATCTGAATTAAACGATTTATTCACTTGCGACTTGACCCGTAGAAATCCCTAAATTATGCTAATATCTCTTTCGAGGGTAAGAACAACTGACTATAGGTTGATTAATTGAAATCTCTTTCTAATTAAAACCCATATCGCCGCAGTAACTCGATTTATGGATTCCCCTATTAGATTTGACTCTAATTCAGTAGATTTATGTCGTCCTATTTCTAGGATTGCATGCAACTCCACTCAATTATGCTAGATCTACTCTTAAACAGAGACTTTTGCTCCACTGAAATTGGCACATTAAACTTGAATTAATATCCCAGAAATATTAAAATAAGAAATAAGCATACATAATGAAGAATAATAATCAAGTATTTATCAAGTAAATCAAAAATCAAATAATAAGATTCATCATAGGTTTCACCTTCCTTAGGTATCTAGGGAATTTAGTTCATAATTCTGAATAGAAACATCTCAAAGTTGGGTAACCACAAAACATAAAGAAACTCAGTAAAACTTCAAAAGAAATTAAAAAGAAATCTTTAATCTTGATGGAGATCCTCTTCTGAGTTGATTTCGATGGTGTTCCTTGATTGTTTTCTCCAATCTTCTCCGATTGCTCCCTTAGGTCTTATTATAATTGGTATTTATAGACTTTAGAATGCTCAGAAAGCCTAAAAATTGAGTTTTCTCGCATAACTAGGAAGCATGGTGTTATATCGACACGGGCTGGCACATAAGCATGTGGCCAGCCCATATTGCTCACACAGGCATGTGGCCAACCCGTGTAGAAATGCCCAGGACATGTGGATCCTGGAAATAGCTTTATTCTTTTAATTTTGGCTCGTTTTTCGCTCCTTTCACTTCCAAATGCTCTCCTAAGTATAGAAACATGAATTTAAAGGATTAAGAGCATCAAATTCACTAATTTACATAATTAATCATCTAAAAATGCATTAAGAATGAGATTAAAATATGTTACTTCTACAGCTTATCAAATATCCTCACACTTAAGCGTTGGCTTGTCCTCAAGCAAAATCCTCAACTCACATTAAAAATAATATTTCTCAACTTTTAATTTCCATCAATAATGTCTCAAAATAATCCATAAATAATCATTCATTGGCAATTCAACTAAAAGAACACTATAGTCTCAAACAATCCAAGCTAAAATTTTTAAACACGAAAACATAGGTGTTTCTTCTTATCTAAGTAATTACCTTTAATTCAAAATCAACAAGAATTGACATCCTTACTAAAGATTCACTCAAACAACTCAAAGTGTTTCAGGTTCAAGAATAAGCACTCAATAGTCAAACATAAAAAGTCATTATCATAGGCTTACATGAAAACCAAATCTCTACCACTATAAAATGATATGATACACAAATCAAAAGTTCTTTAAGAGGTTGTAATGGGGCTTAGGTTAAGGGTGTGGAGAAAAGACGAAAAAGATGGTTAAAATAAAGATTGAATTGATAAATTACCAAACTAGAAAAATAACAAATGCTAAATTAAAAACAAGTGCATAAATCAAGAACTACTCAAAAATAAGAAAACGAGCTTCTTCTCAAAATATTAATTTAACTATTCAAGCTCAAAGAACTAAATAATAATCAAAATGTAAATATATATATTTGATTTTTTTAACAATAAGAAATAATTCAGCAAATCAAACAAAAGAGCATAGTTAGGCAACTAACCAAATCAAATCTCGACAAAAAGGGAGTCAATAAAATGGGAAAATTTCTCAATGAACAAAAAATGAGTTATTGGTTAACATTAATGGGTAATTTATGAAACTGTGTGTTAGGCTCAATGGGGTTCACTAAGGGTAAATTAAAAAGGTAGGTTTTTTATGGGATAAGTTGATTAAAACCTAAGTGCCTTTATCGTCTTAGTATATCAAATCAAGAGGTGTGGTCTCGACATGTATAATCGACACAAGTTCTAGAATAACAAATCAAACTGACACGCTCGTAACCAATAATAAAATGAGCAAGAAAAATATATGCTCTAAGGGCTCAAAATCTCACAAAAAAAATTGTGGTTTTTTATGTCAATCTTGCAAATCTCAAACTTTAATATAATACTTTAATTTAGAGAAACAACCTAAAAGTTTTAATTTCTAAAACATAGCCTATCATGCTTGATTCTCTCATGTCGTCAATTTTAAAACAACCAATACACAATTATCCACAAATTAATCCAAAACACATCAATAACTATCTCAAATCGAAAAAAATTCATTCTAATAAAAATATGAGAAAATTACTTAAACACAAGATATAATTTAGGAATTTTTTAATAATTATAAAAATAACCTCTCCAGACTTAAGATGTACATTGTCCTCAATGTACAAACAGATATAAGCACAGTATAAACAGAATATCATAAAAGATGGAGAAAACTGAAATTTCCCTGAATATTGGATGAAATTGCCAGAATGGTGAAGAGCATAAATGTAGACAAATTTAAATGTAGTGCATGATTCCGAGCAAACTAATAAGAAAATAAACAAAAATAGTAAAGAAGATTAAGGGGTTATAACTCGATTAGAAACAACCATAAAAATAAAAATATAATTAAAAACGAAGTAAGTCTAAGAAAATAACAATAAACATAAAAATAAATAAAAATAAAACAAATAAACTTAATGGTCCTTATCATCAAAAGCGTCGGTGTCGTGAGTCGTCAGCACAGAAGAGGAGATATAGAGATTCTAACAGATCTGTTGCAATGTTGCGTCAATACTGTCGAACCTTTGAAAGCAGTGCTGCTCGAAGCGAGTGAATCGCTTGGAGAGGTTCGCTAAAGTACCAGTAAAAAAAACAGGGCGATGACTCGAATGTGGAGGATGAGGTGGATCCTCGTGATGGAAAGGGACATCATCAGTGAAGTCCTTGGGTTCATTCTAAGAGTCAGAATGAAATAATCGGTACTGAGGAAGATCTACTCCACGAAGCCGTTCAATCATCCTCATATGGGTCATGCTTGATATTTCCTGTGGCGACATCTGGCCGGTGAGTGTAAGCTAGAGAACTGCTCCAGTGTGTCGAGGAGATCGAACTGTCGAGTAGTCGAGTCACATAAGAGCCTAATTAGATAGAACTCTTTCTGTTGCAGTCTGTCTGATGGCGGAAGGTGAAGGCGATGAAGTAGGCTAATAAAAAATATGTCTGGTGGTCATGCTCTATAAAAAATATGCATCGATAGTACTGATGACCCTGATGCTCTCTCTCCTACTAGTCAAAGTATAAGCTAAAACGGCATGAATATACCGTAAAGCTAGAGGGAGAGAAATCATCTTCGAGAGACTCACGTAATAAGGTGTCGTACTCGCCGTAACATCTACCCAACAACTAGATGACGAGTAGTGGATGTGCCGTTGTAGGTGAAGAAAGTTTTCAACATGCATAAACTCCTCAGTGTATAGTCCCAAAGCAGTGCCAAACTCAGGGACACTCATATGGCACACCAGGCCACCGAGTCGAAAAGTGATGGTGCTTGCCTCGCCATGAGTCGTCAAAACATGATGGAGAGTAAATGTAGAGCAAAACTCCAAAGTCAGCTCTGTATATGTGGGCTCGTTGATAGAGAAGAGCCGGTCCCATAAAGCTGTGGCAATAAAGGCTCAAACAAGATCAGCTAACTGGACCTGCTCCAAAATGGCCCAATCAATACATCGGCCTAAGCCAAGTGGTCACAGTTGAAGTAGCTAAAATAAGTCCTCCTGGGGACCTGCTGAAAATTGGATATAGGGGTGGCGGGCCTTGGCGGAAGTGCTTGAGGAAGAGGTCGTGCCTAGGGTCTTCCGTTTTTTCGTAGCGAGGACGACGACTTTGGACTTACTACGAGTGTTTGTCATGGTGTGCTTGAAAAAGAAAATAATTCATAAATAAAATAAAGCATCACCAAGTATACAAACAAAGGCCAAGAAGGTAAAATCCAAGTAGTCCAAATTGCAAATTTCTCCTAAAACAGTATGTATGAATACCCAAGCATGTAAAAACCATATAATGAAGCTATTATGAACCAAAGTGATGAAAACAATAAAGAATAATAAATAAAATAGCGAAATCAGAACTAAAAGACAAATCATGACATACTTAAAATAAGAATAATCTAAGAGTAATTAAGAAGAATAAAAAGAATAATAAAATATATAGCAACCTAAATAGACTGACCATATCAGAAATAAAAGCAATAACCAATATTATAACACAAATTTAAGGAACCAGTGAAGAAAAATATAAGCAAACTATAAAAATAAAAATACGAAATGGACTAAATAGTTAACACAAAAAGAGGTAGAATAATAAAATAAAAAGAACTAAGAAAGGAACTAAAAATAATAATTATAATAAGAATAAATATAAAATATAAAATAACAAACAAAAAATAATAGGAAGAATAATAAAGTAAAATAAAATAAAAATAAAAAACTAAAAATAGGAAAATAGGAAGGACCGATAGAGGGTGGTGGTCGGAAGTGCGAGTCGGTGATTGATGCTGGAAGAGGCGCGAGGGAGAAGGGCTAGGGCGAGGCTTGTGGTGCGGGGGTTTCGGATTGGTGGGAGGCTAAGAAAGGGGGATGCGAGGGGGACGATGAGGGTGTGGACTGTACGACGAGGGTTGGCAGTCAGAGTATGATGTGGCTATGGCGTGGGTGTTGGCCCAACGATGAGAAGGGGAAAGGGAATGGGCAAAGTTGAGGAGGGTGCAGGCTTGGGTGCTCGACGAGGAGAGGAAGGGAGAAGGAAAGGAGAAAAGAGCAAGAGGATGTGAGGGTGGTGGAGAACGTCGGTGGCCGGAAAGGTGGAAGAGAGTTGGTCAGTGGCAGCTAGGGGTAAGGGGTTAAAGTTTGGAGAAGACGAAAGTGAAACAAAATATTTAAGGTTTCAGAGTTAAATGGGTGACACGATCGTGTGAGGCCCGTGTTGGGCCACACGGCCATGTCACATGCTCGTGTGGTTCATTTTCAGCCCATGTACATTTTAAAAATATAGGCCCAGTCTTCACGTGGCCATGTGCAATCTCCTTCACTTCTCCTACGCCCGTGTGAGATCCTACGCACTCGTGTGGAGTGGTCATGTCTCGCACATAGCCGTGTGCCTTGCTCGTCTAACTCTCTACTTGATTTAAAAATGAAAAAATTAGCTCTAGGTTTCACATGGCCTAAGACACGCCCATGTAACTCTCTGGGAAGCAAGGTACGTTATCGACACGGGCTAGCACATGAGCATGTAACCAGCCCGTGTGGATCTTGGAAATAGCTCTAATCATCCAATTTTGGATATTTTTTGCTCCTTTTGCTCCCAAATGCTCTCCTATATATAGAAACATGAATTTAAAGGATTAGGAGCATCAAATTCACTAATTTACATAACTAATCATCTAAAAACGCATTAAGAATGAGATTAAAATATGTTACTTTTACAGCTTATCGACCATTCAACATTAACTCATGGGATTGTAATTCCTTCATGAGTTGAGTCAAGGTAAGTGCCTTTTTCCCTAAGTTGTAAGCAGCCCTAAAACTAGCAAACTCCTTGGTAAAGGATTTGAACACTATTTCAATTTGTGTGTTCACATCTAGTTCAGCCCTATTGTCCTCCACTTCCACAAAGATTCCCATAAGCTTAATCATATGTTCTTTGACTAGAGTGCCAGGTTTTTTATGAGAATTCATCAAATTTGTAATAGCGGATTGTCGAGCCAATGCAGCATGGCCTCTAAGTAAATCCTCCAAATTTGTCAAGATCTCTTTGGCGGTACAAAAATTCTCGTGTTGCTTTTGTAACACACTACTCATGCTCGCTAACATATAACATCGAGCAATTAAGTCAAAATCTCTCCAACGATTTCTTGCTTTGGGCTGAGCTTCAGGAGGGCTTATTTCATCAATAACAAATTTGTGTTTCTCACAACTGAGAACTATCAACAAGCTTTGTTTCTATTCTTGAAAGTTATCCCCATTTAATTTATTCTCAGTAAGAATGCTAATAAGAGGAGTAGGAAACATGTTTGAACTGAAAAAATAAATATTTCACTAATTACTATCTTTGTATTAAGCAAATATTTTTCATTTCATCAACACATCAAGAATGCAATATGACGCATGCATCTTGTATTAAAACCTTGAGAAAAATATTTTTCGTTGCGACGATCATTCTCACACCCATCAACCAAATCGCCTTAGGGCCCCATGATTAACTAGCAAGAATATGGATTACATACAATTGGTTCGTGAATCTTAATTCTCAAGACTTCACATGAACTAATGATCGTTTAACATTTGGTCATCATCTCTAGTTTAAATATCGTTTCTTAGGAAACTATTTAATAGGAGATGATCTTAAGTGTGTAATCATTGATTCAACACCAATCATGAACATGCTTTCATTTGTTAGTCATCTTGGGGTAATCTCTCTAAAATTCATGCATGACTAGTTGTACTTAAAAGGAAATCCCATCTAGTGAACCCACATGAAAAAGTTTACTTTGGGGTGCGGCCAAGATAGGAACCGCTCGAAACTTTATCATGCTATCACTTAGGGACCATCAATAGAAGTTGTAGGTCTTGTTCAATGACCTTCTCCCAATCAATAGTTCAAAAACATGCAAGGTATTTTTATCCCAAATTTCAACAATGACCATACAATAGTTATGGTGTCATCTTACCTAATCTAGATAGCATGCTTCCAATATATACATGACATGCTATGGGAAAAACCGATGAAGTGAATGTGAACCGTGCACCAGGTAAGGTCCCAGGAAAGGGAGGTGAGTCAAATTTGATCGCTTAAAAAGCAAGCATTTCTTAGCCAGAGCCAATATTAGACATGCACCTTCTCATTACCACATTTCTCACAGTTATTGAATAACATAAAGAAGTGAATAGATCAATACAACACATGTATTTTCTCATTATCACACTTCTTATTTTTAATCGATCAGTTTGGATCATCTCATATATATATATATATATATATATATATCACAATTATAACATTACATAATATTATAAACAATTATAAAATAGATATATAATGAGATAAGTAATTAAAATAAAACTACCAACCAAGGTTTTCATCGTTCTATTTCTAGAAAATAAATGGAAAAATAAAATTACATAATTTTTCACCACAAGGCATTATTGGGTCTTCAACCGCCATCGTATCTTTTACTCATCATGGACTCCTTTTGGAAAAATTACAATTAAGTCCTATATTCGTTTTCAACTCACAAGAATTCTATGAATTTTAAAAAAAATTGCCCTACGTAGAGATGATAGTCCACGATCTATTTCTTAAGAACCATAACCTCTATAAAAAAAACAGTTATATAACAAACATATAATATCGCATCCATTCCCATATAAAACTCAAAACATGCATAAGATCTAAATAATGTCAATTTCTATGTAACCAAATCATTCAAGAAAAAGAGAAATTTATTTTGATTATTTGTTTATATTTATAGATAGAACACAACCTGGCTCATGATACCAATTATTGGAAAAACGGGTTTGGAAAACGCAGTGGAAAATAAATTTAGGGAAAAATTAGAGTTTTAAAAATTTATCCAAAATAATATCTTGGTTGTGATATTTAAAATAATAAACACTTAATCAAAATTGTACCTTTTTTTATTCATCCAGGATGAGAGCTTCGACTAAGTAGCCTTCTTCGCATTCTTAAGCTTACGTCTGCCAAGTGTGGGCTCGCTTCGAATAAGAACATTTTTTACAAAAATTACCTGTGGGGTAATTTTGCAATTTTTCTAAACTTTTGGGTCAAGTTGTAAATCAAAAAAATATCTCTAGAAATTTTCTGGAATAATCTCTTTAGAGAATTTTCTCTCTATAATTTTCTCTTGAATTCAAGTGTGTGTAAATAAAAACCCAAGGCTCTTTTTATATAGGGAAAGTTTAGAGAATTCAACTATGATTGAACTTAATCACTTTAATATTAAATTAATATAATATTTATCAAGAGAAATATTAGATTAAATTTAATATTAAATCTTATTAAAATAATAGAACGTTTATCTACAAGATAAAGAATAAATTAAATTTAATCTTAAGATAATCTATTTAATATTAAATTAATAAAATACTATTAAGATAAGTATTAAATTAAATTTAATATTAAACTATTAAAATAACATTATTTTTGGAATAATTAATCTGAAATCAAATTCTCTAGTAGAGTCTCAGTATGAATGTAACTCTTCCACCACTTAACCACCGACGACCACTCGTCACTGGCCATTAAGACACTGCCATCGTAGCCACTAGAACCGCCATGTTCGGTGATACAGGTGCCACACCCTTAAAACACCTTGAGCCTATTTAATCCGTGTCAATGACGATTCGACCGGTTCGGTCTAGCCACCGATTGGACCTGTAACGGCCCATTTTTAGTGAAATCGGAACAGTGGTTTCAGAACCACAAATCTGAGTCAAAAATAAAATTTATTTTTATTTTATTACATGGGCCGTATTATGTTAGAAATGTCATGTGGAAATCCCGATAAGAAAATTTTATCAATTTAGTGCTTAATTACGAGAAGGACTAAATCGCATAAAATGAAAAAGTTCAATTCTAGTAGCTACAAGGATAAAATAGCTATGGAATTCAAAACTAGATGTCCTTATATGATAATTAGACCATTAAAGAAAAGTATGTATATATTTTAATGACTCATCCATGAAAATTTAGAAAAAGGGCAAAGACTAAATTGGAATTTGAAATAATTTAATTAATTAAAAGATGAAAAAGAATATATCATCTTATTTACTCATCTTCTTCCCCCAAAATACAGGGAAACCCTAGGAGAGAGAGAAGAAACTTTCATGGCTTAAATGGATCCGGAAAACACAAATTTGAGGTTAGATCGAGGAAAAGAAAAGGTTTCAAATTAGTAGATTTTATACGTGAACCAGTGTCGTGGTAAGTGTGTGTAACTTAATCGAGCATGTAAATATGTTAAATTGAATGTTGTGTTTGTATGGAATGTGACTTATATTGATATGAATTTTTTTATTTTTATGATGAAGAATTAAATACATGTTTGAAACGGTGAAAAAGGGTTAAGCTCCGTTTGAATATTGAATTTCGATGAATATATATGCTTTCCCGAAATGAATGAGGTCCTGCATTTTTTGTTGACGGGATTTAGCTTAGATGAGTAATCCTATTGATCTCATTATAGGAAAGATTTAGCCCAGACGGGTAATCCTGATATAATCCTCCTCGAGCATATATTACAATTAGGGTTTAGCCTGGACTGGTAATCCTAATTGAGCTCTTCTGAGCATGCATTACATAAAGGATTTAGCCTAGACTGGTAATCCTGTAATATGATATGTGGCTCAAGAGTGTGTTCTTTGATTAACTGCCCTGATGGGTGCTCTTGAATAAGAATTGACGGGTTATTGAATTGTACACCTTGAGTGTACTACTTGAGTATCCATCGAAATTTCAATGATTCAAAGGGCAAAACTCTTGGCATGATGAGAGAATTATGAGATGAAATGATAACATCTTGAAAGAATATTGCATGATGAGCTCATCTATTTTTACTTGATTGATGTGAAGATTTTGTGACTAACATGTTTGATTGAATGCATGTGTTTAGGCAATTTTGCCAAATGGATGGAAAACATGCTATTGTATGCTTAGATTTAATAAATGGGATTGGTAAGTTTAGTTTCCGTTATACGAACTTACTAAGCATGTAATGCTTACTCTGTTTTATTTTTCCCTGTTTTGTAGTGCTCGGAAGCTCCGAAGGTTGGAGATCATTAGAGCATCATCACACTATCCACTAGTTTATTTTGGGTATATATATATAGTAAAATCATTTTGGTATAATAACATGTATAGGCTAACTTGGCCATAGATGGCTTAATTATGTGGTTTGTAATCTAGCCATTGGAATGGCTAGTAATGGTTGTTTTTTATATACTTGTAATGTCATACTATGGTAGCTATATACATGTTAAGTGGTTGTTCAAATTATGCCTATCATATGAAATATACCAAGGTAAGATTATAAGTATGTATACATGTAATGATATGCCATGTTGAATGATAGAGTTTGCCTAATTTGAATGCTTGAAATGGTTGGTATTTGGATGTGAGTTTAAGTGCAGGTCATTGGTGTGATTTTAGGTGAGAAATAAAGCTAGAAATGGCTTTATTTTTTCCACATGAATAGACACACGGGCGTGCGTCTAGACCATGTGTGACACACTGCCTGGTACATGGGCATGTGGTTAGGCCATGTGTCCCCTGCACCTTAAATTCGAGAAAATAGAATGCTCAAAATTGAGCACACAGACAGAGACACGGGCGTATGTCTCAGCCAAGTGTGCTACACGGCCTAGAACACGAGTGTGTGTCTTGGCCTTTTGAAACCTGCACCTAATTTCAAAGAAAATTAATTAACCACAGGGCCTAGCACATGGGCGTGTGGCATGGTCGTATGCATAAGTCATAGAGTTACATGGGGTCGAACACGGCCCGCAGCACGGGCGTGTCCCAAGGTCACAGGTCGTGTCCCTTGGACCATACGGGTATGTGAGCCTTGTAACTTAGAAAATTTTTTAAATGTAGTGAAAAATTCTTAGAGTTTCCAGTTGAGTCCCGATTTGATTTTAGTGTTCATATTGGGCCTCGAGGATCCATTTAAGGGACGATATGAATAATCTTGGTTAATGAATAGTAATTTACGTGAATCCTCTAAAAAATGTTCTGAAAGTTTTGGTAATGTTCTGTAACCCTGTTCCGACGACGGATACAGATTAAGGGGTGTTACAAGATTGTTGGCCCGGTTTAACATACTAGGCCCAATTCGACCAATTTTTTTATCTTGGTCTCAGTTTTGGGCTCCCGGACCCAATTTACGATCTCAAGTCCAAATTTCAAGTTCAATTACCTATAGGGCCAATTGTCTGGCTTGTAAATTAACTTCCAAAAATATCATATTAATTTTAATTAATTTGATTAATTTAATTTTACTTGATTAAAAAAATTAAATCACTTAGATTTTCTAAATTAATTTTTTAAGAAAATTTTTTAATCAAATTCTCTAGTTGAACATTTCTCACGACTACCTAATTTAATTCCACATCAAATAAATCGACTCAATTAAATTATTCTCAAAGTCATAGAATTTTCTTGTAATTCAAATGCAGTTCGATCGAGCTTTTGTTGAGCTAGCAAAAGGAACAATCGGACATATACAATTAGGCTTTAGTGATTACAATTATGTCCAGAAGCATCATTCTGATAATTCACAATTACTTAACCATAGAGTCATCCACAGGAAGTACCATAATTGAAAACTCCTTATTGTATACTCTTTACGAAAGCAAGTCATCCAACTACTTTATCCAATGACTTCGTCATGTATGTGTTACCCTCAAATGATATCCTTGATTCCTTTAAGTTAAATAGGTTCACTCAATACTGTCGAAACCATTTTTTTGAAAACGGGAATCGACTTTGTTTGAAAATGAAAATTAAAACGGGAGTCGCCACCGATCTTTATTTGGTGTGATAGGATCACCTTTGCTTTAATAAAAAGTTTTAGTTTATTAAAATGATGTTTTTGGTCTACGAAACTCGAGAGAAAAGGATTCAGGAGTCGGTTACGTGCGAGGAAAGATTAGCACCCCGACACGCCCAAAAATTGGTACCGAATTGATTAATTAGTGTCTTAATGTCAAAAGTTAAAACTCGGGGATGGATTTGAAGTACGATCCCTTTTTATATTAACATTGATTTTAAAAATCCTTGAATTAGCTCAACGATCGTTAAAGATTTCCTCGTCTCGAGATATCGGAGTATCACATCCCGTAAATTAGGACACGATATCGTGAGTTCCTGAGTGCAAGTTCGTCTTTAATTTTAATTGGAAATCTATATATTTTAAAACTCAAAAGGATGTTTGGCTATTTAGAGTCAACGAGAGAACCGAAACCCCGTAAGTTAGAGCACAATTCCTCAATATTCCAAAACGCAAAACATTGCCTTATTTTGAATTTTTTTTGTTTCTTAAAATTTTATCAAACGTAAGTTTAAAATTAGATAGGCTATTTTGAAGCATAATGCAAAGATGACCAATTATATTTGAACATAATTCGTGGGAAATAATAATGCAATAATATAAAACAACAATACGAGTCGAGTATATAATAAACAAATGAATGTTATGATAATACTAATGTGTTATAATAGTAATATTAACAAACAAATTACAATAATAGTAATACGAATATGAATAAGTGAAGATGAAATAAATAAATAATAGTGAGGACAATAATAATAAAGTAATAAATAAATATAAGGGAAAAGATTTAAAAATATTAGAAGTAAAGAATCAAATCAAAATAAACAATATTTAAAGTACAATTTGTAATGAACGTATATGAAAAAATATAATATGATAATAATAATAATGAATAAATAATGATAATAAAAATAATAGTGAAGAAAATAGAGATAACACTAATAACGATATTAAAGAATATAAGTAATAATAGTAAAAATAATAAAATAATGATAATAATGATAAAAATAAAAGTAATAATAATGATACGTTAGGTTATAAAAATAAAATAAAAATAGTGATAATAATAATGATGATAATAATAAAAAATTAATGATAATAGTGATGTAAGTAAAAATGTAAATAAATGCAAACCGAAACGTATAACGAAGTAATAATATAAAATTAAACTAACCTAATGATATGATAATACTATTAGTAACAATATAATAATAGTAATAAAGTAGAAGAAATAATGATAATGGTGATAATAATATGAACTTCGAAACATCTTGGATCTGTGTATAACGAAATAAATAAATAAGCAATATATACATAATGGTTTAAGGTAAAGAGCATGAACATTTTTATATAATAAAACAGTTTGCAATATATAAATACCATCTTAGAACACATGAAATGAATTAAGACGAACGGACAGTTTATAAATAAATAATATATAAAAAGATGAAACTAAATGATTAAGGGTGGAAATGTAAATTAAGATAAAACTTGGGTATGAATTAAAAGGTAAAAAAAAAAACAACAAAACATCAGTCGAGATTTAAATGAACACGCGAAGAAAGAGTGGGGACTGATTTAGAAATTAATCCTTAAATTCTCTGTACACTGTTTCAGGCGGGACTAAAATGAATCAGACACAAAACCTTGGGGCAAAATCTAAAAACAAAATAAAAGAAAGAAAAGGATTAGGCCGACAATCGCATAGAAACGGAAGAATCAAAGTGGAAAATAGCCCAATGATCTTAAACACCGTTTTTCACTTCGTCATTTAAACCAGTTTTAAGTTTTTTTTTTCATTATTCCTCTTCCTTTTCTTTAAAAAAAATCAAAAAAACTACTCCCTTTTCCCCATTTGTGCAAACCTTGAAGAAGCCAAACCCTAGCCACCATGTAGCGACCGCAAACGGTGGTCGACAAGGGTTGGTCTTCTCCTTCTTTACCCCGTTTAGATCCATATTCAAAGGTTTAACACTTTCAACTATGAGGAATCAAAAAAGAAAGTCTCCCCCTTTTGCTGGATTTAATTCTAACGGAGAAGAACTACGATGATACCAACGATTTAAGGCTCGGGTAAGTGACCTTCCTTCGTCCTTTTCCTCTTTTTTTTTGTAAATTATCCCTATAATACCGAAATAAAAAGGAACAAAAACTTGCTAGAAAGAGTTGCAAAATATCAGATCAAAAAAGAATCACCTTTTTGGCTTTGACATTTTTTTATTAATATGCTGTAAAAAGATCCCCCTTTACATTGTCGATTCTGGATTTTATAGCCTTTACAATACTGTGCATCTGTTATTATTAAAGTTTTTTTATCTCTGCTTTTGCTTGCGTTCTTGCTTTCCCTATTTGTTTCCTCTTTTACTCTCTTTTGCAGGTACACCGAGGGTCAATGGTGCTGTAGGTGGCCATTTTGGTGCAAGGGGGGCGAGAGGAGCCGCACCTCGAGCATCGGATACGCGGACGACGCACAAGGGCAGGGGGATGTCAGATCCTCGGAACGTGAAGCCTCGGGACGAGGTGCTGACGTGGCGGTAGTGGCTGCACATCCACAATTCTAGGGTTTTTTCTTTAGCTGATAGTGTTTAGTTTTTGGGTTAATCGGGTCTTGTGGCTTTTGGGCTTGTATTTGGGTTAATTCTTGTATAAATGGACTGTCTCTTTTGGATTTTTGTTTCTAAACGGACCGGGCAAAATGGGCCTGTTACAAATACAATCATATTTTATCTCATTCTCACAATTGTCTTCTTAATGATTAATATGATCACTGTTAACAAATGACTGTGATAAGTTGCTCGTTCGAGAACATGCAACCTGTGGCCATATTTCATGTTTATCAATCCACATAATGCTAATGAGAGGATATCATTAACTCTTTAATTGAGCTATGAATTCCACTATTGCTAGAAAAGCCATGACATACACAAGTCATGTGCCCAACATACCGGCTATAGGCTCGATCATCTTTAGAGCATAAGCCTCCACTTATATCAAAGAACATGAGTTACATACGCATGGTTAGTTACTAACTTGGGATTTAGGTAAATCACACCATGAATGTCACAAGTGAATTAATTCACAAACGGATTCGGAATTAATTCATCTTGGGTCTAGTCTAACGTATCATTCTACCAATGAATACATCTACGTCTCTGCTCGTGGAGTCAACTGCTCCAATAGCCAAGATTAGTCATCTCCCCAATTGGAATTATAGACGACATAATAATCCTTCTTAGTATTTGAATCAAATGCTCACTTTGATTCTTTTACGAGATTACAGATTCATTTAGATTATCTACTGAAGTAATTTTTCTTTCTCACAATGTAAACGTTCTTTACAATGCCATTTATCTTTAGTTTGAACTTTAGACAATCAAGGAGGTAATATTTACTTGTTACAATTTCGCTATGCATGCAAAATATAAAAGACAGAAAATACAAAATATATAATAGTGAAATATGAATTAACTTTATTTATTTATTCATCGTTCAAGTAAATAGAAAATAATTACATATTTACTACAATATGGACACATTTCCCAACACTTTAAGTCTAATAGAACCCCTCTACCCAATCAAAAAACCTCCAAAAAAACCTATAGCCTCAACCCTATGAAAGTACTGAAAACCCAAATTAGCAATAATCACATAAGCTTTACCACCACTAAATTTCATCTCAAGCAAACCCACAATGTCTGGCTTATAATCCCAATTATGTTCCAAAAAATATCCATGGAAACTTACTACTGACACATCCTTGGCAATTCTAAGAAAAAATAGACAAACTCATAAAATCAAGAAAAATAGGATAGGGAAGAAAACCAACCTTTACTAAATCGAATCAGTCCAAACACTCTGTTGTTTGCTATCCGGAACCACTATAGCCTTAATTATGCTCGATTTCAATTTGAGAATTATTAGCGCCACCATAGAATTCATCGAATCGAAAAGAGAAACTTTGTTATTTTTAACTACCTTGAAACGCTTTCCATGGTCCTTAATAGTTTTATTAAGAAACTTTATTTTCCTAATAGTAGTGCCTTTCCCAAAAGACCCGTGCATTTTTTAGCCTGAACCCCTGATTCAAAATTCGTCAAACCACCAACCTCAAATAATCAGTGAATTTGCCCCAAAATTATCCTTAAATACCATTACCGAATATTTCATAGGATCAAGCACTTTTGAACTAAGGGTTAACCCCATTTCAATCGGACCTTCAAATGTTGGCTTAAAATGAGAAGTGGCTTTTAAATGGAAATCCTCTAAAACATTAGGCCTTGTTTTATAATTTTCCATCATAATTCTAGTATGTTGTGGCACTAATGTAGCTTTAAACTGCCTATTATTAACATCAGCCGCAATAGTCTTTTCGATTGGGCTTGAAACGCCAAGGTCCACTAAATGTTTATCACCATCTGGTCCAGAAAGGGAGGGGACCATTACGTTTGCATCATTTGTCTGTTTCCAAGCTGCGCCTTTACCAGTTGTTGCCCCCAAGCTACCAATTAGGCCCAAAACAGCTCCAGCCTCATAAAACAATGCAACTACTATAGGCATAACCCCCAAAAACTCAGCCTGCTTTTTAAACCTACTCATGCTGCCACAACCCAGCTCGTCTACACTCTCTTTAACCTTTTTCGACCCAACAGACCATCTCTTTTCAAATTAGCATGTTCCCGTTCAAAACCTTTTAAGGAAATTTCCTTTCTTGAATTTAACCCCCGAAAAATCAGCTCCCAAAACATTCCCTTCCGCTTTTTCATTAACCCCAAAAATAATGCCCTAAATCTAAACCACCTTCATCACTAATCGGATTTTTAGCCGCCGTTTTACAATTTTCATTCAGATTCCGAGGAGGACGCCTTTCAATAACCATCCAAGGGCCAAACTCAGTCGTGTTTTCTGCCGTAACACCTAATGCTGATTCAACCACTTTTGACCCCTCATTAACTCCGGTAAAATCTTTATCGTCAGACGAGAACGAGTAAAGCTCCTTAACATGGCCGTACCTTCTATAAGAGAAGCAAATAGACTGTAAGGATTCATACTCGATTCTCTTTAATTTCCCGTTGACTAGGATCTAAGAAGTTAGGGGTTTATCCAAATTTATGAATACTGTCATTCTAGCAAACCGTCCCCTCAGTCTATTGTCCGTATTGAAATCAAGTTTTGCGACCTTCCCTATTAATCTGCCAATCTCCCCAAGAATTTTTTTATTGTTCAGAAAACCGAGAAGTCCTGGCAGTCGGATCCATGCCATAGCAACCGACGGGAAGAGTTGGAATGGATTAAAATCCAATGTCCACATTTGAACCATAAGATATTGGCCGAAGAGAATCCAAGGTCCTTGGGTGAGCACTCTCTCATAATCTTCTTTCCTCTGAAATTTTATACGAAAAAATACCCATTCTCCACAGCCATAAGTTGAAACGGTTTTGAGGGTCGCCATAGACTCGAGACCCTATTTTGCAGAGTAGCATAACCAGTGCTTCGACCCCAAAACTTCACCAGTATCGTGGTTTTCATATCCTTTTAACAGGTATTGCTGAACCCGATCTGAGAAAGCAACCGCGGGAAACTTAGTGAAATGTTCCACCATCTTCCCCTGGTTCCTTCGCAGGCTCAACGGATTTACGCAATAGCATATCTTTCCATGACACAGTAGAGGCCGGTCTATTGACATTTCTACGCTATCCACTCCTTTGTCTTTGAAACGGACTTTTCTAGTGTTGCGACTATCTGTCGAACACTCATTGTTGTCCTCAATATTACTGGAAGTTGACATCAGAGAACTTTTTTAAAAACACGTATATTTTAGTTATTGTAGTAACTTTTAATTATTAATTTAATTGTTATAATTTATTGGCATTTTTATCTAATTAAATTACCTTCACAAAAATTTGACATTAAATAAGAGAGATTAACTTTTCAATTTTTACAAAATAGAATTATGAAATTGCAGGTTTTAATTTGTATTAGTTTGCTTTTTCCGGTTTCAAGATAGATAGTATTGTTTCGTAATATTGTTTTGAAGTTGTTTTAAGAAGCAAGAACAAAGTAAAATATTTTATTTAAGAAATTAAGATAAAATCTTAAAATTTTGAAGCACTGAAGCTAAAAATTACAAATCTTTCCTTTATTCGAATAATTGAAGAATTTAAAGTGAATGCCATTATATGTGGACATGATTTTAGAATTTTTACAAAATACATGACTAATGCGTACTTTTCAGAATTTAGACTACTGTCCCGAGGGTACATAATTAAAGGATTTTTTTTTAGAGAGAGAGAAAGGAGAATTTAGTGTATCTTAAAAACTTTGATGTTCTCTAAAAAATAAAAAACTTTGATGTTAATTTGAGGTTGTAAATATTTATAATGAAATTAACCGTTAATTTAATGCTAAAATTTCAGATCAAGTTTATAAGGTAATTTTTTTAGTTGTGATCTTACATATTTTTGTTTTTTTAACATAATTAATTGTGTTTAATGAAATAAATTCTTAAATAATAAAAGAAAAAAAATTGAATTGTACAAAAAAAATATAATATTAAATTAAATGAAAAAGGAACGAAAAAATATTGTTTTGGCATATTGTTTTATAGTTAAAAATAAATAAATAGCAACTTTGACTATATACAACTTTCTACTCCTAAAAATTTATTCAGTTTATTATTTCATGCACACAAATTTTAAATCGCGTTTTATATTATAATCGAAATTTATGTAAAGTGCTACATTCAATGCATCATTCATCATTCATTTATATTTGAAGAACATAAAATATTTTAAGAAGTTTAGTTTTATTAAGCAAAAGTTCGTATGCTCTTTTATTTATTTTAAATGAGGTCTATATTTAAGAAAAATAAAATATAATTATTCAAGAGTGTTTATTTCATTAATTGTATTATATTAAAAATTATTTTTATTTATGCATGGGTTTAAACATAGTATACTCTAAAACACTTTCAAATATAAGAAAAAAAAACTTTTAAAAAATAAAATATACTCACTTTTAATACAGATATCAGTACCCCACGCTCACAGTAACATAAATGTTGAACAATAATCTACTTACAGCATTACCAATTTGACAATGGAGAAAAACTAGTTAGAGCAACAGAAAGAGGACCCCCATGAGTAAATATACAAGAGAAATAGAAGAAGCTGCATCATCCTGACCAACATCTATAGATAGGAGGACACAAATTATAAACAAATCAGCAACTACTCCACATAAGAAGCAGTAACAATAAACATTCACTTCACTGAAAGTACCTTGAGAATATAAGAACTCCATTGAGTCACATGTATCGACTAAGCATTCTTTGTTCATCAGAGATTTCACCAATGGCTCTCTCCTTGCTACTTTCTACTTGCCATACCGAAAAGCAGCTATCGAGACCTCAACTATCAATTGCTCTTCCTCACCTGTTCAAATAGTTTGAAACGAACAGCAATAATTTTTCTTTCAACAACGACCAAAGCCCTGAAATGAATAGAGAGAGAAAAGGGAAAAGGAAAAGAGAGGATAAACTCCGATGATGACATTAAGAACAAAACAGAATTGGAAAGGAAAACCAAAACAATGGAAAATAGATGAGTTTGATTATAAAGATTCGTTGCCATGGAAGTATGAACAAGAAAGATTCAACTCTCGGAAATCATTGCCATGTCAGAATTATAGAAGTGACAAAATCATTGCAAATGAAGGAGCTTTGAAGAATGAAATTACTATGAACTGATTTTACACAGAAAAAGAGAGAAGTATAATCAGAGAAGAGGTTCAGAAAGTGGTTCAGAAAGCTCCATTTCATTTGAACTCTGTTGCTGTGTCTCTGGTTTATGAAACCCTACAAAGTCCAGCCCAAGCCACTGCCATGGCCAACAAACATATCTCGGTCCATTTCGACCCCTTGAGTCTTCTCGTGTTTCAAACTCTTCTAGCTGACGGGTAAGCTCCTCTACTCTTTCCCTCAGCCTACTTGCCCTCATATCTGCCAGCTTCAATGATTTCTCAGCTGCATCTCTTGCTGCCATGGCAGCAGCAGCAGTTTCTTCTTTGAATTTTAGCTTCTTCTCAGATTCTAACATGGCTTGCTTCGCCTCTTCAAGCTCCAGCTTAACTGCTGATAGCTGCGGATATTTATTAAATCATGATGATTAGGAGTAAATTGATATCTGGTAATAAGAAAAATAATAAGATACAGATGCATCACATCAAATAATTAGGTGCAACTGACTATTCCCAAACATTTTCTTGTATTTTTAAAGGCATAATGATAAATTTATCCCCTAATGTTTACCCATTTTGTCTCTTTGGCCCTATTTTTTTTTTTTTCACTTTGGCCCTCAACTTTCAAAAATTAGTCAAATTGGATTTTTTTGGATGAAAAAGCTAACTAAACTGTCAAAATTTTAACAGCATTATTGGATTTGTTTCACTTTGCCCCTAATGCTTGACATCCATGTTTTCATAATAGCCTTTTTTTCGTTCACTGGATTACAAAAATACACACTATCTCCTGACAATAACTCATCAGGTTGGTTGATTCAATAATTCTTCTCAAGAAATACCATCCACAAAAGAAACCAAAAAAAAAAACTCTTTTTGAGGTTATTTTTGGTAAGTTTCTCCAGCTTATGCCCTATGGAAATGTTATACAACTACAAGTTATCCAAATATATTGTCACTTATCCTATATCTAGTAAACAACCGCTTCCCTCCCCACTGGAAGTATGTACATCAACCAAACACAAAAACACAGTTTTGGTTTTAATCTCATTTTACAATCCAAACCTACTTGACTTTACAACATAGCCTATATGATTCTCCTATTATTGCGGCATATTATTCTTTAACGTTAGATGCATTTGATCTTGTCTAGATGTGTTAAGATTCAAACCTCAGTCTACAGCTAAATTGTAAATTCCATACTAGCAGAACTTCAAGATGATGACTACTCAAAACTGCCACCACAAAGACCTTCGATAACTGTTCACAAAACAAGATATATAGTATCTATTAAAAGACCTGTAGCATCTTAGCAAACATACCTGAGCTAAGAACTCTTGCTCTACAGCTCTTCCTGCAGCAGCCTCTTGCTCAGCTGCTGATTTCCATCTTGTAATTTCTTCCTCCGCAGCAGCAATGTCCATCATAAGTCCTTCAACCTTCACATTAGTTAAGTCAGCATTAAATGTCCACAAAGAAGCATAAATGCAACTTAGTCAGTTCTTCTAACACTTAAAATTAACCTAAGAATCTGATAACTGTACTCCAAGAAAATGGGAACAAACATTAAGCTAGTTTACTGTAAAAATTAGAGAGAGAGATGTTACTTACACTTTCATTTGCTACTCTCTCCTTCTCTTCAAGCTCCTCTATACGATGCATTCTTTGGTTGAGCTCCTTGGCTTGAGCCTCCACATGTTCTTTAAGTACACTCGACTCTGCCCTTAATACATTAGAACAGTATGGAGTTCAGTTCATGCAGAAAAACTCTCTATGTTAACCTATTCTACTCCTAATATTCCTTTAATCGTCCCATACAAAAGCAGGAGGATAGAATATTGATTTTGTGCAATTTTAAAAATCCGAAATAACAGGTACCTTAATTCCTCCACAGAATGCTGCAGTTCAATTATCTCAAGCTGAGATGTTTTGACAATATTCTCCAAAGCACCAGCCTGTCAAATGACATAATAGAACCTCAAAAGGGAAAGATATGACCTTGAAACACTATGCAAACTTAAAGAGAACATGTAACAAATCAATGGCAATAGAAAAAATCTAACCAGAGTGTATATTTCATCCTGGTCTGAGCCTGGATCTCCAGCTTTATTTCCATCGCCAATAAGATTACTAAATTTGAAGTCAATTCCAGCCTCTCTCAAACCATTCTCAGCAGTTTGAAACAACTCGTTAGTTTTGGACTTATTTTCAGATACCATCCTCCTGGACAATGCACTCCTAAGTAAAGAACCAATATGTTCTTTCTCCTTAATCAATCGAGCAACTGTTTCGTTTAAACTCTTTACTTCACGATTCTTTTCATCCACTAAGTCCTTTGTTTTCCCAGCAAGAATTCCTGTTAATTCATAGATAGACTCCATCCCCGCCAAACAAGCGCGTATATTTTCCACAGAATCTGTCTCTTGTGGAAGAAAAAAGGACTCCGATACATCTGACTGATCCATATTATCAGCATCAACAATCTTAATAACATCATAAATAATTTCATGAATTCTAGAAACGAAATTCAACTGATCAACCAGTAACGGTCTCTGTAATTCCATCCTCATCTGCCAAATTTTCAATTTATCATCATATTCACTGGTCAAGTTCCTCAACTCCATTAATTCATCCTGTGCCAAATTAATCTTCTCCGACATCTCTTTTTCAATCTCCCCAATCTTCCCATCCTTTTCAGCTATATTCTTCTCTAAATTTTCAATTATATTAGTTTTCTTTGCCACCTCATCTCGTAACCCACTTAATGTAGCTTCAAGCTGAGAAACTTCAATGGCAATTTCGTAATTTCGTTGCTCTATCTGCTCCCTGGCTTCGTTTCTAGATTTGGTTGTGGTTTCGATCTGTTTAACGAGCTCTTCAACGATCTCGTTTGTTCTTTTGATGACTCCATAAGCAACGGAGGGCAGTCCGGTGTACTTTTGCGATCGCGGCAATCCTCCAGCAGAGAAGTTCTTGAAATTATTAACTTTTCCAGATATTTTTTCTATACCTGAAACAAGCATATGAGCAGAAGTCTCGATCTCCGATCGCAATCCATCTTTTCCCTTGGACGCTTCCTCCAATTGCTTCGCCAAATCTTCTCTCTGTTTCGTAACCTCGACTTTAATCTTATTAGCTTCAGCTAATTGCGCCGTTAAGTTATCGTTCGATCTCAAAGCTTCTTCTTTCTCGCGGAGAGCTTCGTCACGTTGTCTCCCACACTCATCTCGCTTCTTAATCGCCTCGTGAGCCAAAGCTTTTAATCGATTAAACGAAACTTGAAGTTCTGATTTGGAATTCTCGGCAGCTTCTCGTGCTTGTTTCTCGCGATCGAGCTCCGCCAGAATTTCACGGAATTTCTCGACCGATACATCCTCTCGAGACGGATCTTTAATAACAATCGGTACCGGCTCATCAGACTCCACGTCACTGAGCACTGCATCGACTTCTTCATTGCCCGCACTCGTCATTTAAAAAAGAAGCCAATTATTTATATAATCGACAGTAAAAAATCCCGTATTTTGGTGCGATCCGAACCCTAGAATTGGAAGCAGAGGAGGAAGATAATGGAAGTAACCGATCGATATTAGTTGAGAAGGGAGGAAGGAAATGAAATCATTGAAATAGGGAAAAAAACAGGTGAGGATAAATTACGATTAAATTATAACCAGAAATTGCTTCCAAAAAGAGGTCTAGTGAAATTAAGATTAAGAGAAATAGGGGTGTCGTTACCTAAACGAGACGGTGAAGCCGAAGAACAAAGAACACGATTAGCTACCAACCAGTCTCTCCTTGGTCTCTGGTATTTTATTTTATTAGCGCCTTGAAAGGAAATTAACTTCACAAGGAAAACAATTTTAAAATTTTAAAATATGAAATTAAAAGGTTTATGTTTTGGTGAATATACGGCTTAGATGGTGCCACGTTGAGTAGCTTCTTTTTGGTATTCTAATTTGACGGGTCAGATTGATTAAGAGGATTACGTTTTAGGATTTGACTTCCAACCGGAAAATTTAGGGGTTGAAAAAACAATTAAATAAACCCTTAAATGCGAATAATTTCTCGTAATTGCACTTAAAAATTATTGATTTCTTATGGTCCGTTTGAATAGACGGTTGATAGTGCATTTAGTTATTTTTTCTCTCACATTATAATATTTAATTTCACTTTCATTATTATTTTTATATTAATAGTAAAAAAATTCATCGTTCATCCAAATGCATTCCTAATTAAAAGTTAATAGTGTAGTTTTTTAATTTAGATTTAATTATTAATTTCTTAACATTTAAGTTCCAAGTTATAAAAATGATAAAACTTTATTCCAATTTATAAAAATGATAAAATTTTATTCTAAAAATATGAAAAATATGAAAATATTAAATAAAATAAAAATTTTCAAATGATGAAAAAATAAAAAATGAAAACTTTTAAAAAATAAAAAATCAAATAAACTGTTACAAATAAATGTGGATGTCCAAATTCTAATCCCTTTATTTATGAGATAAAATCCCTCTCATTCATTATGAAAGTAAATATGCAAGTTGTGTTAATGAAGCACTTAACTAAGCTTCATTTATGTGTGTTGTATTAAATGGCAATAATTATAAATAAAACCCTTATATGCGTGAAATGAGATACGCGAAAATTATCTATTGATTTGATCTATTGTTTACTTTTTTAGTATTCTTTTACTTGATTATTTGATAACACGTTATCTGCCTATAAATCTTCCATTAAACTATATACGACATATGTATTTTCATAATTGTTTTAATTTGTTCATCATATTTTGATAGAAAGAGAAATATTCAAAGCATACAAATCTTTTTTTTGTTAAACTATTTGATTTTTTCACCATTTTTTTAAAAGGTTAGTAATTTTTTTCAATTATTTCAATTTGTTTTAATTTATATCTTATTTTCTTGATCTAGATAATTTGCATAAAATTTTATATTATATTATTTGTTTGTTTGTTTTACATTGCTGCTTGCATACTCTTTCATGGATTTATTATTTATGGACTACGTGGTAGATTGGGATTTCATGTTAATGCATAATGTTATATGTAACCTATCAGGCATTTTTTGAAAGAGATTTGTTGTTTGTTAATTTTGTGTGTTTTGCATTCAATTGACATGTGCATTAAGTTCCTAATTTTATTTAAAATATGATTGGCCAATACACTATTTGACATTTTCTATAAGTAGCTCTTGAAATTCTTGATGAATATTACCTCTTTTATTGTTATTACTGGTCATAGTTTTTTCCATTTAATTTGTTGATTTATGATGGAAGTTACCACTTCTCTTTCTTTTTAAATATCCACCATGCATCATTTCAACTTAACCAAGTAAACCTGGTTAATTATTGATCATTATGCACTGGTAAAATGTAATATATATTTTTAATGCATTTAGTTTAGCTATAATAACTAGATTTTACGGGCTAGCAAGGTTAGTACATGCTAACTTGTATAAAGATGATCAAAGCTCACAAAGAATTTTTCTTTCCAGCATTTGCACCCGAGAATTTCTTTATGGGTTTCTATACCTCCACCTTTGTTTTATTTGTAGTAATGAGAATAATATTTTTAAAATTGTTTATTCCTTTTATTTGATGTTCACATGTAGCTTAGTGGTAATCTTGATTGCGTCAATAATTCTCTGCTTACTGTTTAAAATGTTTTAAAAAGTATTATAAATTGATATCATGTATTCTTATAGCTAAACAAAATAACAAGTTATTCGTTTCACTAATTATGCTCCATTCCCCGAAGTGAATGTAGCAATACATAACAATTATGAAAAATGAAAATATAGAGTTCATGGTTGTCATTGTAATTGAGGATGTGGTTGGAAATGTACTAATAACCAGTGATACTTCTAATCACTAGAAAACGAATAATAATGTAAAACAAAAAAATTGTAGTCAAAATATTTGAAGGTTATTGAAAATTCATACTACCGATGTGGTATAAAAATGCATTAGTCATGTACCTGACGTACGTTTAAGCATCTAGTAAAACTTTATCAAAGCATCCATTAAAAGAAGAAGAAGAACAAAAACTATATTGAGGCAAATTTCGTTAGCCCAAAATGATGAAATGAATGATAGCTTTTTCAAATATATACATATATATATATAATGCTAAAGCTAACTATGCATACAAGGATGGTGATTTTAAAGGCGTTAATGATATAGCTTATTTGTATGTTTCTAATTTTCCTCATAAAAAATAGTTTTATATATTTTCCATGACTATTTGCAATATTTCTTAAATAATGTTTTCTTTTAAAGAAAAATATGAAAATTTCTAATTTTTTGGTTAAACCCAAGAATAAATACATATGTTACATAGATTTTGCTATAACATATTCTATCTTTAAAGGTAAAAGATTATTCTCATTTAATATCTTATTAGGTAAATGCGAAAGTAATAAAAGGCTTCAGAAGAGCTATAATAGTATTTTTCAAGGGTAAAGTATATTATAGATGATGCATTTTTTTCTTTAAAGTCTAAAAAAAAATAGCTTTATAGATATTCACTGAAATGGATATCATATCAAGACTACAAATGAGAAAATATTGAATATCTATATGTTAAAATGTTGAATGTGGAAAGAAATATGTTTTGCAAAGAGTATCTGCTTTTCATCAGGTTATACTATGCACATATTAATGCAATTAAGACACATGTTACTACAAACTAAAAGTTTGTAAAAGCACATACTTTTACTATTTGATATGAACGGTTAGACCATCCTAGATCATATATGATGAAAAAAAATAGAGAATTCATATGGACATTCAGTACGGAACAGAAGTTTCTTTAACTTAAAGAATTCTCATGTGTTGTTTATTCTCAAAGATAATTGATTATTACAAGCTCATTAGTTAAAGTTGAGATTTAGAGTTTTGCGTTTCTAAAATGAATATGGGCTCATTCATCCACCATGTGGATGGTTGTGATATTATATGATTTTGGTAGATGCATCTACAAAATAATCAATATGTATTATCAACGCACAACTTGTCGTTTGTGAGATTGCTTGTTTAAATGATCAATTTTAGATTATACAATTAAAACAATTCATCTTGCTAATGCTGGCGAGTTTACATTCCAAACTTTGAATAATTATTTTATGTCAATTGGGATAAAAGTTGAAAATCCTGTAGCTCATGTTCACATGCAAAACGGTTGAGCTGAATCGTTTATCAAACGCCTCCAACTAATAGTTAGATCATTTCTTATGAGAACAAAACTCCCTGTTATAGCTTGGGGATATGATATTTTGCATGCAGCATGTAACGCCCCAAAATTTGTTTTTCAGCTTTTGTAAATTTTGACACAAATCTATATCTGCTTCAGTGGTTAAGTGTTCTAGGACTGTGTATGAGGTCCCAAGTTCAAGCCCTGTCTTGGGAAAATTTTTGCATTTTTCTAAGTGAAGCCTTAACCTGGCCTGTAGGGTTTAAGTTTAATTATTGGTAGAATCATATCAGAATGGGCCTTTTGGTCTGGTGGTTAATTAGTGTGTTGGCTTGCTAATGGTCCTGAGTTCGAATCCTTGCTAATTTTTGCTTATTTCTGTGAGGGTATTTCAGTAGAGTTGGGATTTTAAGTAGTAGGTGAGTGGTTGAGTGAATCTAGGAGTTTGAGTAAAAATGTTATTCCAAAGGAAATTCTCTGCAGAAAATTGACGTCTTTTCCCATTTTCTTTTTCCTTTTGCCGAAATTATCTGAGTTTTTTCGTCTTCCATTATCAATTTCTTTTCCTGAATTCTTTCCTGTCCTTTCGTTACTGGTATTTTTCTATCCCTCCCACTGTATTGTTAATCACGCACGAGTGGTAAGTGTATGGTGGTTGTTATCGTTTTTAAATGTTGTTTGTATTCTCGTTAGTTTGATTTTGAATTTTTTGGCAGCAGCGTTTCGTGGGGATTGAGGCTCTCATCATACTATTCCGTAAACAAATCAATAAGAAGTGTTAGGGGTAAGTTTTTATCGCTCAAGGAAAGAGTATATTATTTCGGGATTGGTTAATTCGATTATGTAAATGATTAACTAAGTGAAATATTGGTCAATCTTAAGTACTGGAGTGCTCATGATGGTTTATACATAAAAAACGACACAGGTGTGTACCCGAAATGCAGAAAACTAGGTTCGAAAAAAAGCCGAAATAACCTTCTGTCGACGCCACATTAGCGTGTGGTCACTCATGTAGTAGGCCGTGTGATAGAACACAGGCGTGTGGTCGACGAAGCCAGGCCGTGCGCACCAGACATGGCCGTGTGAAAGACACGAGCTTGACCGATTTGGGCTATGTGGGCCACACTGACTTGTGGGCCCATAGAGGCAAACCACATGGGCGTGTGGGATTCTGGGCCAGGTCGTGTGATCCATACGACCAAGGCCAATTTAGGCCGTGTGGGCCACACGGGCATTTTGGCCCACACAGGCAAACAACACGAGCGTGTGAGCCCATTTTCACTAATTTTTTTGCTAAAGTTGCACGAGTCGCCCGAGACGACTGTGAACCTACTGTAAGGTCGGTAAGTTTACCTAGACCCTAATTGTATGAAATGACTGAATGACTGTCACACATATATAAGTATTTGAGCATGATAATATTTCACTGAACTAATATTGTATGAACTATTACTATGAGATAGCATGACATAATTGCATGTTGCATTGCATCGGGTTAGGGTTTGATATTGACAGGAGGAAGTGTACTGAAAGGCTTCGAGCCTAATTTACTGGTAGCTCAGCTGCAAATCACTGTCTAGTGCTGCATCTAGTACTAATTTGGAGTGTAGGGATGGGTGGGTTTATTATATCCTCACATAGAGTGTAGGGTTTGACAAAGATGAAGTGTAGAGGCTATAGTTAGGTAGGATTTTTTTTGTATCTGCATATCTGTTACTGAGATAGGCTATGGCCCAACTGACACTGATATTGATATTATAGAGGGCTTAGGCCCAGACTATGATTATTTATTTACTATTTGATTGTTGTATGGGGATTACACACAGAGTTTACGTAAACTTACCCCTTCTACTTAATCTATGCAGGTAACCCCCAGACATAGGCAGATCAGTGCGGCGGAGGACTCAGGGGTGACCACATGTCTTCTATTACACTATCTATTACCTATTTATGAATTTACTTTTATTTGGGTTTATTTTGATGTAATATGGCCTATATATATTTTTCCTTAAATTTGGGATTTTACTAGTTTTGGATTATAATTACTAGACCTTTAAAAATTCGATTTTCAAAAAGGCAAAGTTTTCTCTAAACACACGATTTACACAAATGACTTTTAAAAGCTTTCGCAACAAAATATGTTAAAGTGATTGAATAAATAAGTAACGATCTTGAGGGCAAAAAGTGCAAACAAATAAAAATTATTTTATTGTGACAACTTAGTTTCAAACGCTATTATGTGACATCATCAGATTCGACCATAACGTCTAGGCTGGGTTTGGAGTGTTACATTTAGTGGTATTAGAGCCAAGTTATAAAACTCAACTGTGGATTTGGGTTTTAAAGAAAAACTTATTTTTAACTTATTTTTGAATACCGGAATATTTTTATTGAACGTGTGGTACATTGAGTCTCCAACATTGATTCTGTAAGTTCTCTATAACTGTTATATATTTTTGATTGAAACAACTATAGGTAGTATATACTGCGACTATTATGATGAACTGTACAAAAAACACTCAAGATAGTGTACACTAAGACTATAGTTAAACTGATAGACACTGCGTAGTATGAAAACAAACTCCGAATTACTGATATTGTTCTACGTAAAACTTTTGTTAATAATTACTAAAACTGTAAACTGATGCATAAAACTGTTAACACAGATAAACGCGATTAGATAATGAACACACGAGGTACTAGCGAAAGAGGTACAAGAGGCCATGGTAAAGGCCGTAGAGGGGCTTGAGCTGAGTCCTCTTCACTAGGCTGTATGTTAAATTTAGACACTAGCGAAACACCGATGGCACCTGTTATAGAGACTGGGTCTGGGTCTGGGTCTCATGATCGAGCGGCTGGGGACGACGCATTGTCCCAGCCATGTTGAGGATTTTAAGGAGGGTCGTTGGGCCCAATTCTAAAGTTAGAGGCCATGGGTCGGTTATAGAACGACTCCGGTCTAATAGAGCCGAGATTTTTAGAGATATAGCTGGAGTTGCCCCTAACGTGGCTAAGTACTAGATTGAGGCCAGAGGAAGGATTATGGACGATTTAGACTGCACCTCCGAACAGAAACTGAAGGGTGCAGTGTCACTGCAAAATATGAGGCTTACCAGTGGTGGCTCACTGTTAAGGAGGGCACTCAGCCTAATCGACTGACCTGAGAGTTCTTTAAGACTGCTTTCTAATGGAAATATGTGGGGGCTAGTTATGTGGATACCCGTAGGAGGGAGTTCTTAAATTTGACTCAGGCAGATATATTAGTGGTCGAGTATGAGGTCAAATTTTTTAGATTGAGCCACTATACACGATGTATGGTAGCGACTGAGTATGAACAATGCGTTCACTTTGAGGACAGCCTTAGGGATAACTTGAGGGTTCTAATAGCTCCACACAGAGAGCGATACTTTGCTGCACTGGTTGATAAGGCAAAGATCACTGAGGAAGTGAAGCGAGCTGACCGCTAGAACCGAGAGAGAGGTAGGAGCATGAGGGAGTCGGAGCCCTCAAGTTTTATTCAGAGGCCTGAGAAAAAGGCTAGAATTGATGGGCTAATCAGAGTTGGGGCGCCTATCAATACTACTGGACAGTCGCCGTGTACTAACTGCAGTAGACGCCATCAGAGTGAGTGTTGGAAAAGAACTGGAGCTTGTTTGAGGTGTGGTCCATTAAAGCACCGTATTAGAGAGTGTTTGTGGAGGTCCGATCAGATGCAAGCTCTGAGTACTGGTACTGCACCACCACCAAGAGCGGTTCAGCAGCCACCGAGAGGCCATGGTCAGGCCAGAGGTGGTAATAGGTTGGACTGTAGTCAGAGAGTATGTAATGACCCAAAATTCATGGGCATCGAAAAAGTATAATATCGGGCCTCCGTCCTAGTAAATTGAGTCCGAAAATAATTATTAGAAATATTTACGAGACTAGTTGTGTGTTTAATTAAGTTTTAGATAGGTGAATTTAGTTTAATTATGAGTAATTAGTAAAAAGGATTAAATTGAATAAAGAGTGAAAGCATAATTATAGATTAAAAGAAATCATAAGGGACCAAATAGGTAATTAAGCCTATTTTATTACATGAGGCGGCAAATGTGCATAAAATCTTAGATTTTTATGACAATTAATTATAAAATATTAAATATATTATTACTATTATTATTAAATAAATTAAAATAAAGACATGATAAAGTAATACATGTGTAATTAAAGTATGTATATATTTGTAGTTTATAGATTTAATTTGCTTATTAATTAGTATAAGATATTTATTATTTATTATTAGTTATTAGTTATTATTAAATTAAAGATATTAATAATTAAATAATTAGTATAAGATTTTTGGGTAATAATAAATTATGATTTTGCCAAGTGTGTGGTAAAAATAAAATACAAGTGTATTACATTTATTTATTTACTTGAAAATTAAGTAAAAGATAATTGTTAATTAAATAATAATATTATGAGATTTTTATTGATAAATTAGTTAGATTGAGACAAGTGTATGGTGATGAATTAATGCAAGAGTACTAATAAAATACATACATTTGTAATACTTATAATTAATTAATATAATATAAAGTAAATGAAATAAAAAGAAATAAAAACAAAG
The DNA here is from genome assembly GCF_007990345.1 of Gossypium hirsutum. Taxonomy (NCBI): domain Eukaryota; kingdom Viridiplantae; phylum Streptophyta; class Magnoliopsida; order Malvales; family Malvaceae; genus Gossypium; species Gossypium hirsutum. The sequence continues at coordinate 95,879,615 of NC_053426.1, read as the reverse complement.
CAAAAGAAAGGAAAGAAACAGAATAGAAGAGACGAAACAGGGGAGAAACAGGGGAGAAAGAAGAAAAAGAAGAAAAAAGGGAAAATAGGGTTTTTGAAGCTTGAAATTTAAATTGGTAAGTCAAATTAGCCCTTTTCTCTTAATTCTAATGTTCTAAAAGCTTTAAAACAAAGTTTTGATGGAATTAAGTTGATATTTTGTAAGTTCATAGGTTTTCAAGTATAGTTTATGTTGAACAAAAGAGATGAATTAGGGATTAACTTGAAGGAATTTTAAGTTAGAATTGAAAAAGGGATTAAATTGTAAAAGAAACTATAAGTTTTATGTTTTAGGGACTAAATTGAGGGAAATTCGAAATTAGCAAAATATGCTGAAATTTTGATAGTTAAATTTTAGTTTGGATGAAATTTGAATAGAAATAGAGTGTGAATTGAATTAGGAAAGTAAGTGAATTTAGTTAGGATTAAATTGAGAATTAGGAAGAAATTGAATAGAAATTCAATTATTTATTATAATTATAATTAGTGCTGTAATTAATATTACAAATTATTATTATTTTCGTAGCTAACAAAGAACCCGAGGCATCGGCGTCAAAAGGAAAGGAGAAAGTTATCGAGGACTAAAACGGGAGAATAACGGTTTGTATTACTATAATTCAAATTATTTATTTTTAAATGTTAAATTTTAATTTATGTGTCTAGTAAATGAAATGTGAGGTAAGTATTAATATTAGTATTAGTATTATTATTAGTATTATTGTTATTATTATGAGTGGGAATTAAATTGAATAGTTGATGTGAAATAATATTTGAATTGTTTGTTGATTGAAAGCGGGAAATGAATTTGAATCGAATTGTGAATGGTATTAAATTGTATGGAAATGTATTGAGTTGTGAAAATGTGTGAAGTTGTGAAATAATTATTGATTGAAAGGTGGAAAAATGATTGAATTGAAAATGTGAAAAATTGTAATTGAATTGAGAATATATGTGATTTAAATACCCTATTAACTAGTCGGGCTGAGTCGGATATAGTTGGCATGCCATAGGATTGGAAGAGTTCAGGGATACTTCGACCTCGAGTCGATGAGACACTGGGTGTCACTATATTTCTTCGGATAGATTCGATGAGGTACTGGGTACCAACTTTCTTCGGCTTTGCCGATGAGACACTGGGTGTCAACTATTGCTTCGAACTATCCGATGAGGCACTGGGTGCCATTCTGGTGTGTTTGGTTGGATCCGTGTATCCGCCAAAGTCCGAGTTTTGTTAATAGGGTAAATGATGAAATGATAAACCGAACGAGTTGGTCAAACGAGCTATTGAAATGATATGAAAAAGTTGAATTGTGAATTGAAATGTGAAATGAGATTGAGAAATGAACCTAAGGTTCGTGATTTATTCAAACTCAAATTGTGGATATACGATATTGGTTGATGATTTGCTATTGTTGAAATATTGAATTTAAATTGTATATACGATTTATGCATTACATGTACATTATTGTTATAATTTGAATTATGGTAATACCACTGAGTATGAATTACTCAGCGTACGGTTGTTTCCGTGCGCAGGTCGATAGAAGTCAAAGGTCCCGGTTCAGCATCCAGATTAATCCCGGCTTCGGCAAACTTGGTGATGTATTTTTCCTTTGGTAAAGGTGGCATGTACATAGATTGTGTATAAAGGTTATATGTTTTATTATACAATGGTTAAAAATGTTAGTGTTAAAAGTTTATGGATTTTAATGAAAGAAGTCTATCTATTTTATCTAATTAGTACATTGTTAAATTTTAAATTGATATTGTGTAGATTGAGTTTGATTAGAAGTATTTAGAATAGAAAATGTGAATGTGAAATGAATTGGTTGAATTGGTGATATTTGGGAACTATATGGTTTTAATTTGCAGGGGGTTTTATGTAAAAATAAGCAGAAATGCTGCCGAAATTTTTATAAAAAAATGAAGTCATTTGGTAAACAAACTAATAATTTTATGAATTATTTTAATATATTGGTTATTTATTTAAGAATTGTTGTAAATCGTTCGATACGTCCGGTAATGCCTCGTAATTCTGTTCCGGCGACGGTTCGGGGTTAAGGGTGTTACATTTTGTGGTATCAGAGCTATCAGGTTTAGCCGATTCTCGGCCTAAATCGGGCTTGGAATTGAGTCTAGATGTACATGCCACTGTCGAGTCAAACTGAGTCGAGATTTTTTTGGATGCTGACCTATTTGTGTGTTTTGTTTTATAGATTAAAGATGTCTGAAGAAAGAATAAATGATACTGATGAAAGAATGTATACTGAAGATAGAGAATTAGATGAAATAGAATCTGTTGCACCGAGTGTGAATCCGTTAGGCAACCAACCTTCTAATGTAGAACGAGAAAATGTCAGAGATAGAGATGAATCCCAATTACTGAGAATTATAGCTGATGCATTACAAAGAGTAGCAGGAACTACTCCTGTTACGACTTCAGTACCTACTGTTAGACTGGCTCCGATAAAGGAACTGAGGAAATATGGTGCCACTGAATTTATGGGTCTAAAAGGAGTTGATCCATCCACAGCTGAAAATTGGATGGAGTCGACTAAAAGAATTTGCAGCAATTGGATTGTACCCCCCGAGAGTGTTTAATCTGTGCCGTATCGTTGTTACATGGGGAGGTTTATCTATGGTGGGAATCCGTGGTTCGACATTACCAGAGAGTCAGATAACGTGGGATCTATTTCAGAAGGAGTTTCAAAAGAAATATATCGGAGAGATGTATATTGAAGACAAGAAACAAGAGTTTTTGTTGCTACAACAGGGTGATATGTCAGTAATAGATTATGAGAGGGAATTCTCGAGACTCAGCAGATATGCCTCCGAGTTTATCCCGACAGAAGCTGATAGTTGTAAAAGATTTTTACGGGGTTTGCGAGACGAAATCAAGGTACAATTAGTATCTCATCGGATCACTGAGTTAGTAGATTTGATTGAGCGGGCTAAAATGGTAAAACAAGTTTTGGGCCTCGATAAAAAGATTGAAGTTGTTAGACCAACCGGGAAGCGTACAGGAACAACCAGTTCGAATCCTCAGCCGAAAAGACTAAAGGAATTCCAAAGTGGTTGGAGATCCAGTTTCAGGTCAGACAGAGGTGGTAGAAGTAGGGGAAAACAGACGATGATATCTACTGGCAGTGTGAGAGGTCCTTCCCGAGAAATAGATATTCCAGACTGCCAACACTGCGGAAAGAAACACAGAGGGGAATGTTGGAAATTAACTAGAGGTTGTTTTCGATGTGGTTCTACAGACCATTTCATCAGAGACTGTCCGAAAGTTGATAGTACTGTACCCGTGACATCACAGAGATCGGTATCTACAGCTAGAGGCAGAGGGTTAGGAAGAGGTGGTTCGGTTTCAGGGGAGGAAGTATTAGGAGAAGTAGTGATATGCTACTCAGCAGTCTGAGGCTAAAGTACCTGCCAGAGCTTATGTGGTCAGAACACGGGAAGAAGGTGACGCCCACGATGTAGTAACAGGTATATTCTTACTATATTCTGAGACTGTTTATGCTTTAATTGATCCGGATCTTCACATTCTTATATAAATTCAAAATTAGTTGAATTGGGAAAATTTAATTCTGAAATATCTAGAGTGACTGTAAAAGTGTCGAGTCCGTTGGGGCAACAGTATTAGTGAATCAGGTCTGTCCGAGATGCCCGTTAATTATACAAAATAAAACTTTTCCTATTGACCTGTTGATTATGCCATTTGGAGATTTTGATATAATACTGGGGATGGATTGGTTGGCTGATCACGGAGTGGTATTGGATTGTTATAAAAAGAAGTTTTAGTATTCAGACAGAAGACGGGGACAGAATTGAGGTAAATGGTATCCGTACTAATGGGCCGGCACGTATTATTTCGGTGATAAAGGCTAATAAATTGCTTCAGCGGGGTTGTACAGCGTATTTAGCCTATGTTATTAATTCTGATTTGGTTGGTAGTCAGTGCAGTAAGATTAGAACCGTATGTGAGTTTCCAGATGTATTTCCTGAAGAGCTACCGAGTTTACCACCTGACAGAGAGGTTGAATTTGCTATAGAAGTGTATCCGGGTACAGCACCAATCTCTATACCACCGTATCGAATGTCGCCCACTGAGTTGAAAGAGTTGAAAGTGCAGTTACAGGACTGTTAGATCGTGGATTTATTAGACCGAGCATTTCACCTTGGGGAGCTCCAGTATTGTTTGTTAAAAAGAAAGATGGATCGATGCGGCTTTGTATTGATTACCGGCAGTTAAACAAAGTGACGATCAAGAACCGGTATCCGTTACCCCGTATAGATGATTTATTTGATCAGCTAAAAGGAGCTTCAGTATTTCAAAGATTGACTTAAGATCTGGGTATTATCAGCTGAAGGTAAAGAAAGTGATGTTCCGAAGACTGCATTTCGTACTCGATATGGTCATTATGAATTTTTTGTGATGCCGTTCGGGTTGACTAATGCTCCAGCTGCTTTTATGGATCTGATGAATCGTATTTTTCAGCCGTATTTAGATCAGTTTGTGGTGGTTTTTATTGATGACATATTGGTTTATTCAAAGTCAGAGTCAGAGCATGATCAGCATCTCAGAACCGTGCTACAGATTCTGCGAGAAAAACAGTTGTACGGGAAACTAAGTAAATGTGAATTCTGGTTATCAGAGGTAGTATTCTGGGACATGTTGTATCTGCGGATGGGATTAGAGTTGATCCGAAGAAGATCGAGGCAATTGTTCAATGGAAGGCACCAAAGAATGTATCAGAGGTACGCAGTTTTCTTGGTTTGGCTGGGTATTACAGAAGATTTGTAAATGGGTTTTCGAAGATAGCTTTGCCGATGACCAAATTACTACAGAGAATGTTCATTTATCTGGGATGATCAGTGTCAGAGGAGCTTTGAAACATTGAAACAAATGTTAACAGAGGCACAGTTTTAACTTTACCAGAATCAGGGAAAGATTTCATAGTGTACAGTGATGCTTCTTTGAATGGTTTGGGTTGTGTATTGATGCAAGAAGGAAAAGTAATAGCTTATGCATCTCGACAGTTGAAGTCACATGAACGCAACTACCCGACACACGATTTAGAGTTAGCTACTGTAATCTTTGCATTGAAGATTTGGAGACATTACTTGTATGGTGAGAAATGTTATATTTACACTGATCATAAAAGTCTTAAATATCTTCTGTCACAAAAGGAGTTGAATCTGAGACAGAGACGGTGGATTGAACTTCTGAAGATTATGATTGTGTTATAGATTATCATCCAGGGAAGGCAAATGTGGTAGCAGATGCATTGAGTAGAAAAGCAGCGGTTGAATTACGGGTAATGTCGCTCGACTTAGTATTAAGGATGATGGAAGTTTGTTAGCTGAGTTAAGAGTCAAGCCGGTGATGTTTGATCAAATCAGAGCAGCACAGTTAAAAGATGAAAAGTTGATGAAGAAAAGATAAATGGTACAGTATGGTGCGGTAGAAAATTTTAGTATTGACGAGCATGATTGTTGAGATTTCGGAATCGAATTTGTGTTCCACTACTTCTGAGATTAAAGAATTGATTCTCGAGAAGCACATGATAGTATTTTTGCTTTGCACCTAGAGGAACGAAGATGTATCGTGATCTACGAGAACTGTATTGGTGGCAGGAATGAAGAAAGATATAGTTGAATATGTCAGTAATGCTGACTGTCAGGGGTAAAGCAGAACATCAGTACCACAGGCTGTTACAGCCTATTCTATCCGGTGAAATGGATCCATTACATGGATTTGTTACGGGTTGCCATTTCAGGAGTAAAAGAATTTTTGGGGATTGTTGATCGACTCACAATCAGCTCATTTATAGCAGTTAGAACCGACTGGTTTACAGAAGCTTGCGAGGTTTATTCGAGAAATGTTAGATTACATGGTATTACCGTATCAATAATTTCAGAAAGATCCGATACTTGAATAAGAATAAATATGTACCATAGTTCAGTACCTTTCCTGAACTGATGACAATCTAAACGGTATTCAGATATTAGAAGATATGCTTCGAGCTTGTGTCTTGATTTTGAATCAGGTGGGAATGTATTTACCATTGGCGAGTTTGTTTTAATAATAGTTTCCAATCTAAGTATTCAAATGGCTCCGTATGAAGCACTTTACTGGTCGAAGGTGGTCGATCACCAATATGTTGGACAGAATTTAAGAGAAAGAAAAGTGATTGGGGCCGGAATTGATTCAAAGAGACAGAAGAAACAGTTAAAAGATTAAAGATAGCTGAAAGCCGCTTTCGACAGACAGAAAATCTTTACGCAGACTTGAAACGACGAGACATTGATTATCCGGTTGGTGATAAGGTATTCCTCAACAGTATCGCCGTGGAAATAGAGCAAATTTTTTTGGCCAGATTGGGTTCGGGAAAGTGAGTAAAATTAACGTTGGGCTTTTGAGAATTTGGTCCGTAAATGAGATAT